>NW_024100132.1:0-216627 GCF_016545835.1 Crotalus tigris | reverse complement strand
AGGTGTCCAATCTGCTACTGGGAAGAGCAGAGGGCTAGTACTAGTAGCAGCAGAAAGAATGAAGCGACTGGGCCAAAGCCGAAAGGACGCTCAGCTGTGGATATATCTGGTGGTGAAAGGAAAGTCCGATGCTGTAAAGATTTTTTTTCCATAGGAACCTGGAATGTAAGATCCATGAATCAAGGCAAGCTAGACGTAGTCAAAAAGAGATGACAAGACTGAACATTGACATCTTAGGAATCAGCGAACTAAAATGGACAGGAATGGGTGAATTTAACTCAGATGACCATCAGGTATACTACTGTGGGCAAGAATCCCTCAGAAGAAATGGAGTAGCCTTCATAGTCAATAAAAGAATAGGAAAAGCAATACTGGGATACAATCCCAAAATGACAGAATGATCTCAATTCGAATCCAAGGCAAACCATTCAATATCACAGTAGTCCAAATCTATGCCCCAACCACTGGTGCTGAAGAGGATGAAATTGACCGGTTCTATGAAGCCCTACAGCACCTTATAGAATTAACACCAAAAAAATGATGTCCTTATCATCATGGGGGATTGGAATGCTAAGGTAGGAAGCCAAAAGATAACCGGAATAACAGGCAAGTTTGGCCTTGGAATACAAAATGAAGCAGGGCACAGGCTAATAGAATTTTGTCAAGAGAATACGATGGTCATAACAAAACACTCTTTTCCAACAACCCAAGAGACGGCTCTACACATGGACATCACCAGACGGTCAACATAGAAATCAGATTGACTATGTACTCTGCAGCCAAAGATGGAGAAGCTGTATACAGTCAGTAAAAACAAGACCAGGAGCTGACTGTGGCTCAGATCATGAGTTCTCGTTGCAAATTTAGGCTTAAATGAAAAAAGTAGGAACAAGCCACTAGGCAATCAGGTAGAATTAAATCATATCCGATGAATATAACAGTTGAGGTGACAAATAGATTAAGGAAATTAGATTGCCTGCTAGACAGATTGCCTGCAGAATTATGGATGGAAGTTCGCAACATTGTACAAGAGGTAGACTAAAACCATCAAAAGAAAAAGAAAGGCAGAAAGCAAAATGGCGTTGAGGAAGCTTTGCAAATAGCTGAGGAAAGAAGGGAAGCAAAAGGCAAAGGAGAAAGAGAAAGATACACCCAACTGAATGCAGAATTCCAGAGAATAGCTAGAAGAGATAAGAATACCTTCTTAAATGAGCAGTGCAAATAAATAGAAGAAAACACCAGAATAGGGAGGACCAGAGATCTCTTCAAGAAAATTGGAGATATGAAGGGAACGTTCCATGCAAAGATGGGCATGATAAAGGACCAAAATGGCAGAGACCTAACAGAGGCAGAAGAGATTAAGAAGAGATGGCAAAACTACACAGAAGAACTATACAAGAATGAGCTTAACATCCAAGATAACCACAATGAGATGGTCACTGACCTCAAACCAGACATCCTAGAATGTGAAGTGAAATGGGCCTTAGAAAATCTGAGCAACAACAAAGCTAGTGGAGGTGACAGTATTCCAGCTGCGCTATTCAAAATCTTAAAAGACGATGCAGTAAAAGTGCTACACTCATTTTGCCAGCAAATTTGGAAAACTCAACAGTGGCCACAGGATTGGAAAAGGTCAGTTTACATTCCAATTCCAAAGAAAGGCAATGCCAAAGAATGTTCAAAACTATGCTACCAATTGACACTCATTCAAGCTAGTAAACTTAGCTTAAAATCCTACAAAGCTAGACTCCAGCAGTTGTAGATCGAGCAAACTTACCAGAAGTACAGGCAGGGCAGGATTTCGAAGAGGCAGAGGAACTAAGATCAAATGCAACATACGCTGGATCAAGAAGAAAGCTAGGGAGTTCCAGAAAAACATCTACTTCTGCTTCATTGACTATGCTAAAGCCTTTTATTGTGTGGATCACAACAAATTGTGGCAAGTTCTTAAAGAGATGGGAGTACCAGACCATCTCATTTGTCTCTTGAGAAACTTATATGCGGGTCAAGAAGCAACAGTGAGAACTGGACACGGAACCATTGATTGGTTCAAAATTGAAAAAGGAGTCCGGCAAGGCTGTATACTGTCGCCCTGCCTATTTAACTTATATGCAGAACACATCATGAGAAAGGCAGGGCTAGATGAATCAAAAGTTGGAATTAAGATTGCCGGGAGAAATATCAACAACCTAAGATATGCAGATGATACCACTCTAATGGCAGAAAGTGAAGAGGAACTAAAGAGCCTCTTGATGCGGGTGAAGAAGGAGAGTGCACAAGTTGGCTTGAAACTCAACATTAAGAAAACCAAAATCATGGCATCCGGCCCTCTCAATTCCTGGCAAATAGATGGGGAAGAAATGGAGGTAGTGACAGATTTTATTTTTCTGGGCTCAAAGATCACCTCAGATGGGGACTGCAGCAAGAAATTAAAAGACGCTTGCTCCTGGGGAGGAAAGCTATGGCAAATCTAGACAGCATACTAAAAAGCAGAGACATCACCCTGCCAACAAAAGTGCATATAGTCCAGGCCATGTTTTTCCCAGTTGCAATGTATGGCTGTGAAAGTTGGACCATAAGAAAGGCTGAGCGCAAAAGAATTGAGGCCTTTGAACTATGGTGCTGGAGAAGACTCCTGCTAGTCCCTTGGACTGCAAGGCGTTCGAACCGGTCAGTCCTAGAAGAGATCAACCCCGACTGCTCTTTAGAAGGCCAGATCCTGAAGTTGAAACTCAAATACTTTGGCCACCTAATGAGAAGGAAGGACTCACTGGAGAAGGGCCTAATGCTGGGAAAGATTGAGGGCAATAGAAGAAGGGGACGACAGAGAATGAGATGGCTGGATGGAGTCACTGAAGCAGTAGGTGAGAACTTAAATGGACTCCAGAAGATGGTAGAGGATAGGAAGACCTGGAGGAACGTTGTCCATGGGGTCGCGATGGGTCGGACACGACTTCGCAATTAACAACAACAACATATCCATCAAATGCTGCCAATAGTGGCATAGAATTTTGTAATGCTAGGTGTGGTATAGAAGTATCATCCTCTAGAAATTAGACATAGGCCAAATTAGACCTTTGGTCCATCAGTGCATTAAGGGAAAAATAAGCCTAGCCATTATATCTTTATAAAATGGGCAATAGAAAATTACTTGTTTCCAAGTTTTTATTTTTCCTGTGTCACAGAGACAAAACCTTTTAACTATTGGGCATCTTTATACCAGTACACAGAGAGTAATATTTAGGACCTCATTAGGATAAAGCTAATTTATCTAAATCAACAGGAAATCATTCTCAAATAAAATGAGGGGCAAGATGGAGACAAAGGATGCATGCATGCTAGGTTCTTTCTCATAGCTCACTCGGCCAGCCATCCCTCCTTTTTGGAATGCAGCAACTTGTGAGGGATGGCAGAAGCAGCTATTTCAAACTGGCCTGCGAAATTTCACTTTTATGCTTGCACTCTTTTAAATAAATTTGTTTCCATGTTGTTCTTTTTACCTTTCCTTTGCAATTTGTCATGTCTTTACCATTATATTATAAGTTTATGGACAAAGTATTATTTCAAGTTAGCAGTTTTGATGATGAGCATGGTGATAATAATGGCTGTATGTTTTGGTTTAAGCATAAAAATGGTCTACTGTTAGTATAGCCACAGGAATATTCCTGTTCTTGATTGCTGAAAAAGATGAACTGTCCACAAACACAGGTTTGCAGTATTTAGAAGTAAGAAAATAATACAAGATTAGGAAAACTGACCAAGAGTAGTAATGTATCTGAAATATATTAGCAAAATTAATTTAGAATAAGGAAGGGGCTGCTTGCTTGTGTGGCATTGGGGGAAGCATAGATACAAGGTGATACATAATTGGTGAGGTCCGAGAGAGGCTAGAGCTATATATAAACCTGCACATATATTATTCAAAGAAAAAAAATACAAAATTATTTTTCTCTTGTATTGTTATAATTATAAATTTGTTTTACAAAAACCTAACTTATATTCTTTACACTTACAGAAATCTCAGTAGCTGACACAGATTAATGAAGAAAAAAATTAAAATATGATATATATATTTAAAATAAACTTGTAATGAGCACATGCAATTGCCAAGAATTCAGAAGTCATTCCTGAGAAAAATTATGCCTTTTTATTCACCCTGCATGTTGAAAATATTAGGATGGATGTTAGAGGACTAGAGCATCAATGCACAGCAGTCTGATATTCCACATAAAAAGAAGAGAAACAATACATAAGTGCTTAATTTCTCACCATATGGTACACGTGCGTGGCTACCATTCGCTATATTATCTGATACTCCAGCGTCTTCTGTTCCACAGCTAGTCAGGGGAATAGTACTTTCATCACTTTCTTTTACACCAGGAAGTTCTTTAAAGACAGGCATATCCTCTTCTTGAATTTTGTCAATGCTTTCATCAGATATTTTTGATAGTGCACTTTCCTTCTTTAAACGACCTAGATAAAATAATAATTAATTTACAGAAATACCTTTCAGAGACAACATGACTGATGTCCTTTAAGCAGTGATACAATGATTTACTATTTTGTTAGCTAGAAATACAGTTCATGCATAACTTCACAATAAAACAGAAAATGTTTTTTAGCATAATCACCATCTATTTAGTTTGGAATATGAAACTTTAATCTGTCTTTTTTAATTCTTCCTTCAAAGTATGTTGTAAAGAAAAATATTTTTGCCAGGACCAAAGCATTCTGCAATTAGTTAAAAGCAATTTTGTATAACTTAATTCATTTTATACACCATTTGTACTTCTTGTACATAATAAAATTACATTTGGGGTCATGATATGTAATTTTTAAAATGCAAGCAATAGAATACCAGTCTTATAGCACCCAATAAACAAATACTTATAGCGTCTTATTAAAATATTTTAGCAGTGTTCTTGAAGTCCTCCTGTGAAAGATTTAAAATAAGATTATTTCAATCCATCATTTTATGAAAAAACATACTTGCTATTTTTCTTTTCATCCATGGACATACAAATATCCACACTAAGGCAGCAAATACAATTGATACACCAACTGATATCAGTGCTATTGCCCACATAGGAAGTGTAATTCCTAGGACTGAAAAAAAAAAGATGTTATGCTTTAGAGAGGATCTGGAATATTGTTTCAGAAATATAAGACATTAAATCAAAAAATTAAGTCACTTTCTTTTTAAAACAAGGATATAAATTCTGTTTTGCAAAAATGTTGATATTATTAAATACAAGTTTAATAAGTTCAGTTGTCATATTTTTCTATGTAATCCAAAAAAGGGATGGGATGCAGAACATTGCATCCCATCTCTTTTTTGGATTACATAGAAAAATATATTATGACAACTGAATTTATTAAACTTGTATTAAAATTATAAAACATGAGCAATATTATGTGCCAGATTTAATGTTAACTTCTCATAAGGAGATATAGAATTCTTGTACTAATTCACTCAAATAAAAAATGTATATCTACAACAATTGCTGTTTTTCAAGCAAATATTGCAAGTATTGAGGCTAATAGGGCCAACACTGAAATGTTCAAAATTTCAATGTTCAAGACATTGAAAAAAGTCATAACTTTTGTTATATCCCAAGAGATGAGGATTAGTAGGAAGCTGATCACCCCAGAAAGTGCCTGTCTGGCCTTACATTTTTAAGGTATTATTATAGAGAGCTTTCACCTTGGCTCAGTTTAATGCTCTATTCTCAGCAGCCATACTATAGTGGAAAAGTCTAAAATACGCCCATTTTGCAGTGAATAGCCATGGCAACTATACCTTCAATGGGAACTATCCAGTGGTGGGATTCAGCCTATTCACACCAGTTTGGCAGAACCGGTAGCTAATTTTTTGTTGTCCAGGCCCAGAATGGACTTCCAGAAACGGCATCCACACAGAGAACCAGTTGTTCACATATTTGAATCCCACCACTGGAACTATCCCACACTTCTTATAAACAAACAACAAAAGCTTTTAGTGCTGAGTTATTTCAAGTGGCAATGTCACATGCAAATGGGCCAAATTTATTATTTCAACATATGCATGATTCTACGTTAAGGATTTATTTAATCAGCAGTCCTTTTGGAAAAATCTTTGCTTGCGGACATTATCCTTTTGATAGAAATAAAAGCCAGTCTAAATTAAAGTGGGAAGAATACAAATTATATTCTGTGTCACAAAGGACAATACAATCTTTTCACAGTAGACTTCATCTACTCACCTGGAGCACCTGTATACATTATGGAGAACACATTAATAGTTATTGTAGCAGCATAGAACACTGGAAGGGCACGAAGACCATTTGGTACTGGATCTTCCTACATTAAAAGAAATATTTTTATATGTAATTGATAAAATCAGATTGTTTTTTAAAAAAATCAATGCATTATGCTCTAAACATTTTTAATACAAAAATTATTTCAGTCTGCTTGGAAAAACACTGCAGTGATCAAAAGGTAACCTGTGGCTTCGAATTTTGACATCAGCCCCATCAGCATAAGCACAAAATGAGAATATACAATGTTGATCTGCTGTATGATTTAATTTTAAAATTATAGAAGGTAAATTTTGGCTGGTTCTATTTTCTCCCCTAGAAAAGGCAAAAATTGCAATTGATATTGAATATACATAAATGTTTGTCACTAGGGAGACATATAATTTTATACACACACACACACACACACACACCTCATATAGAACAAAAAAAATGATGGTCCCATCAGCCCAGAAGAGTAAAGTACATACTTCATTTTATAGAATGGTAAGATTCGAAGATCTGAACTATTTCCACTAAACTAAATACATTCCCTACCTATTCCATAACTTATTATTCTCTTACCTGTCTTGCTAGTTCAGCAATCCATTCAGGATTAAGTATACAGAAAGTTATCTTGAACAAACATTACAAAGCATTAGACAAAGTTCTACAAGAACTCACCTCCCAAGTAAAAATGGGACAGATACAACTATCAAGAGATGTTTGCCCTCTTCATAAATTACCAAGGAGTTTAACAGCCAAACAGATTTAATGTTTGCTATTATGTATTATATAATCGCTGAGAGGAATGATAGTTCAAAATATTGCTTTTTTGAGCTGCTTCCAAGAACTTTCACCTTACCATATACCATATTATCTATTGCCAAGGATCAGCTGCTAAGATAGCATCTTTCTTTGTAATGCTGTAGCTTCAATAGAAAGCCCTCCATTTTCAAGGAAATATTTAAATCCTACGGTAAACTCTTCACTTTTTTCTTACCATTTATGCAAGGGAAAATACAAAGACTTGCTAGGGAGCAAGTTTAGTATGCCAGAAATAAGGGACAGTGAACAATGGACTTCTATCTCCCTACCTTTCATTTTTAACATAATGGTAAAAGACCAGAAATGTGTCTATTTTTAAGTTTAGTAACTGTTATTAGCACAAGATCTATGTCTGGTTTTCTTACACTTCCTATAACTGACACCAATGTTGTACGAGGGAAAATAAAGGAAGTGAAGATGTGAAAAGGCAAATAAAAAAGAACAGAAGGACAACAATTGGAGAAAGAAATAGAACTTCATGATCAGTAGGGACAAAGGAATCAGGACACAAAATGTTTTCTTTTTCAAAATTTCATATTTTTATCTATTTATTAAACTTAATACAATCTACTTTCATTATTTAATTTCCATTTGAAAATATGAAGTTCTTTTTTAGCAAGCTGTATTTTTTAAATCAATAAAATATAGCAATTCAATTTCATTTCATAAATAAAATTAATACAGTTGTGGGTTTTATTCCAGGCTGTTATGGAGGATTACTCTAATGTAAAAAAAATTCGGATCAAGTATGTACTTATTTACATCTGGGGCAAATGTTTCTCTGCCAAATAAGAACATATTGCACAAAATAAGGAAGATTTTTTTCTGAGAGGAGGCTGAGTCTTGCATTATTAGAGAGGTCAGATCAGCTTTGCCACTACAGTAGCTTGAGTAGAAAAAATATATACCTAAAGCAGAGGTGCCAAGCTTAATTTCATTGAGGACCGCATCAGCATTGTGGTTGCCCTTGGAGGGGCCAGGTGGGTGTGGCTAGCATGGGCGTGGTTTACTGGGTAGGTGTGGCTGGGGTATGCAGGGCCTACTGAGTGGGCATGACTAGCTTGACATCGCTCGCGTCAGGGGCGCCTGTGCAGGCCTGGGGTGGATCTAAGGGTCTCTAGCGGAGAAGGAGTGCCAGGACATCGTTCACTAGAGGAGCCTCACCGTCCCTCTCAGGCCATGCGGGGGCCCCCCAGATGGTGGCATGGGCTGCCCAGAGCCTTGGACAGTGGAGGTCAAGCACCTAGCTCTTGAGTTCAGGGACCCCGCAGCCCAGCCTAGCCTAGCCCCACTTCCCCAAGGGGCACCCAGCTGCGCTTACCTCCTCCACGAGGCTGCTGCTGCTGTGCTCGCTCTCCTTGGACAAGTTGCTCATGGTGTTGCGGGAGGGCAAAATGTGTGGGTGAGGGAAGCCCATTCCCTCTCCATGTGAGGAGACCCGGCTTTGTAACCAAAGCATCTTCAGCGATAGGATGGGAGACCACCAGGAGAGGTCAGGAGGGGACAAGGGGATGGTGAAAGGGCAGCAGAGCTGCTTGGGGCCAAATGCTAAGGCAGGACTTCCCTCAGACCCTCCCTCCCTCTCATTATAATCTATCTTCCTTCCTTCCTTTCCCCCTTTCTTCTTTTTCCTTCCCTCTTCATTCTTCTTTCCTTCTTCTTCCTTCCCCTCTTTTCCTTCTTTTTGTTGGTCTTTCCTCTTTCCCTTTCTCCTTTCCTGTCCCTTCTTGGATGCTCAAATGCAAAAGGGGAAACATTTCTCGATGCCTCCTTGGCTTGTGATCAAATGCCACTTTTGTAACTAGTCTGTTGCCATTTAAAAGACCGAGAACAAACCAGGCTCAGTTTATCCCATGCTTATATTTAGTGAGGGCATCCACAGACAACAGTACAGCATAACTGTCAAAATGGTGGCTGTGATAATTGATCAGAGCTTCTCTGTTTTTTTATGTGCAACGGCTTTAGCATTTAGGAACAGAGGTGAGTTAGTTGCTTTTCTATTAATACATAATCCTTTTAAAAGAGCTCTCCTGCAGGGACCCTGCCATGGTCTAATTCAGACTGGAAATATAGCAAAAGAAAATATTTTCCCCTACTCTGCTTTGTCCTGTTTTCCCAACTGGAAATGACTGTTTGCAACATACAAGGAAGGGATACTTTCCTAAGAGTTCACAATCAAGAATACCAGTGTTAACTTAGATTGCCAATAAAGTCCTGTCTGTGACAAAAGAGAACACAAAATTGCTTTGAGTCCAAGTCTCAATGGATCCAGGATTGAAGCAGAACTGCATGAACTGGGGCATCTCCAACCAAGTTGCCTCTCCTTCCTTTCTTACTTTTTTCCCTCCCTCCCTCCCTCTGTTCCTCCCTCCCGCCATTCCTCCCTCCCTTTTTTCCCACCCTCCCTTTCTTCCTTCCTCCGTTCTCATCCTTCCTCCATGCTCAGGAAGGGGTGATGGGAGGGGGAGAGATTGCCAGCGCTGCCATGTTGCTGCCGGTCTTGCTATACCACGTGGGCAGTCGGGGGCTATCCCGGTGAAAGGAAAGCCTCGTGGTGCGAGGCTGGAGGTGCTGGTGGGAGGAGGGGTTGCATCCATCAACCTGGTTGCATCCATCAAAGCCAGAATGCACTCAGCCTTAGATCCACGGAGCAACCCTGGAACCAGCCTTGGAACCAGCAAGGAGCTGCCCTGCTGCCTCTGTCCTGCCCCCCCCCCGGTGTGCGCACAGGAGACGGCCAGCGCCAGTGTCCTGGATGAAGTCAGCCTGCAGGGCAAGATAGCCAGCAGGAACACTGGACTCCACTTGTGTATGTGCCCAGAGGGCGGGGCTGCCATCTGGATCTAAGGCTGAGCGCCTTCTGGCTTTGATAGACACAATCAGGTTGTAGATCAGTGCCGCCACCCCTCCCACCATGACCTCCAGTCTCGCAGCCATGAAGCTTTCCTTTCACTGGGACAGCCCCCACACGCCCACGTGCGACAGCAAGATCGATGGCAACATGGCAGCGCTGGCAATTTCTCCCCCTCCCATCATCCCCCCTGAGCACGGAGGAAGGAAAGAGACGAGAAGGAGAGAAGGAGAGAAGGAAAGAACAAAGATTCCATGGGGCAGCCCTGGAATCAGCAAGGAGCTGCCTTGCCGCCTCTCCCTTGCCCCCTGGATGTGTGCAAAGGAGACGACCAGCACCGGCATCCTGGGTGAAGTCAGCCTGTGGTGCAAGACCACCAGCAGGGATGTTAGACTCCGCTTGCGTGTGTGCCCAGGGGGCAGGGCAGGACTTCCCCATATATTTAAGGCTGAGTGTGTTTTGGCTTTGATGGACACAACCAGATTATAGATCAGTGCCCAATCGGCCTGGGTTGGGCTGAGATGCGGCAGACTGGTTCTTTGCTGTTTCCGGAGCAGATCCCTGGGCCGGATGGAACTACATAGCGGGCCGGACCCAGCCTGCAGGCCTTGTGTTTGACATGTCTGATCTAAAGTGTATAATTGTAGTTGCAATACTGGGAGATGGGACTGTGCAGATTTTTCTCCTTTTCATCTTAAATCCTACAGATAGTCCTCAACCAACAACCATAATAGAGCCAGCCATTATGATTGCAAGTCATAATGGTGGTTAGGCAAGATTGCCTCACTTAACAACTCCCCTCCAAATCTCTCTGATGCAGTCATTCATCAATCAATCAATCAGAATAGAGCTTGGAGATCTTCTAATCCAACCCCCTGCTCAAGCAGGAGACCCTGTACCATTTCAGATACATGGCTGTCCAGTCTTTTTTAAAAAACCTCCACTGATGAAGCACCTACAACTTCTGAAGGCAAGCTGTCTACTGGATAATTGTCCTCACTGTTAGAAAGTTTCTCTTTAATTCCAGGTTGCTTCTCTCCTTGATTAGTTAAATAATCATCTGGATTAAGAGAAGCATTGGGAGGCTCAGGGATGGGAAAGGCCCTGGAAAGCTTAGAACAGGCCAGGTCCATCTGCTGTAGGCCTTGCAAGACCTCTCTCACTCTGAGACACTTCATGCAACATTTCCTTCCCCTCACAATTCCCACAGCCCTTTGGTATTCTTTACCCTCCACCTAGTCCCAACAGCACTCCTTCCCCCCCCAAGATTCCCACAGATCTTGTCCCTACTTTCCACCCAACTGACCCTACTCCTACTTTGCCTAGCTTTCCAAGATTTCCAGAGTTTCAGAGCTTGGGTTAGGGAACACTTCATTGCTGGGCCAAATGGCA
Organism: Crotalus tigris; assembly: GCF_016545835.1. NCBI lineage: Eukaryota > Metazoa > Chordata > Lepidosauria > Squamata > Viperidae > Crotalus > Crotalus tigris. The sequence continues at coordinate 205,281 of NW_024100132.1, read as the reverse complement.
GGATCCCAGAAGCAGCTGTCATTTTCCAAATGGCAACACTGAATAGTGATTACTCAGAAAATGGTGGCCATTTCCAGGATCACTCCACATGGCCCAGCAATGAAGCAGTCTGTTCTGCTTCCCTAACACAATCTATCCAGAGTTTTCCGCAGCAATGTGTAGACCATATTAGGAAAGCAAAACGAATTGCTCCTTCCTGGGCTACATGGCTACAACCTAGAACAAACTGCCTTTTCAGTGCTGCCACAATTCAGTGCATCTGATTGACAGCCACTGGGATGGTGCTAGGTGGCCTAGTAACAAACCAACTCGGTATGCTTCCCTAATCCAAACTGCAGACCTCTGGAGATCATGAAAGATAAGCTAGCAGTATAGGGCCTAGTGGGGTGGGAAGCAGGCTGTGGGGACATGGCTGTGGGTGAATGGGAGGAGATAGGCAGGGGGGGCACTGCAGTATCACTGTGGGTCGGTCATAAGGGCACTACAGTAGTCATGAATTCAGGACCCAGTCATAAGGACCTTTTTGGGGGGTGAAAAGATTGCTATGCTATCAATCACGTCAATGACTATTTGTACTTAATGTGTCCCTCTATATTCAATAAAAATGATTATTGTACCTGGAGAGTTACTGATTCGATGTATTTTTTTAGAGTAACATTAAAATGTATTCATCAAGGCCTCCGGTTCTGCGCAGCTAGTGTTACAGTTGAGGGATCGAGATGATCCAAGCCCTACGGCTGATTTCTCTCTGTTTGGGGACCCTAAATGGGCCCAAAGCCACCCAGGAGAGGTGGCAAGGAAGGAGGGAAGCCCCATTGATCCTGGGGAGATGGTGGTCGATCTGGACGTCTGAGGAAAGCTCTCCAAAAACCAACAGAAGGCTAGCGTCATTCATGACTCCAGCCCAAGCTACATGCAGCCGAAGCCAAAAAGCACTAAACTAAGCATGATTGTAAACAGTGTGCGTGAACTGGGTAAGAATATTGATTTTCTTTCTTCTACCTGATTGATTTCCTGAGAGAGAAAAAAAAAAGAGAGGGGGGGGAGAGAGAGACGGGGAGAGAAAACATTGTGGACTATCTACAAAGTGAGAACTATAAAACTTCAAAAAAAAATTGACCTTCCTGGATTATAAATATTTTTAAAATTGTGACTTTAAAGTAATTGGCAGAGAAAGGATTTTTGGTCATTACGGAGCAGCAGAGATCTGCAGAAAGAACATATCAAGAAAAAATAAATACTTACCAGGAGGAAATGTATGTTCTGTTACAACAAATGCAAATGATACTAACTTTAAACCATGAGGAACTTAAAAATGAATTTGAAAATTTAAAGGAATGCATTCTCAATTTAATGTCACAACAATTAAATGATCAGAAAACAAAAAAGTGAGAGATTATGTAAACAGACAACTGAATATAAACTAGTGGAGACTCAAGGGGTGAAAGATTTACAAGAAACATTGAACATGGAAAAGATAACTTGTATTCTAAGACCTAAAGTAAATTTGAGGATAAGGAAAAAGATTTGACAAAATGGACTGCTGAGCTCTTGGGAGTACCACAAGAAATGGGGAGACAAGGGATAACAAGAGAAATATTCAATGAATATGAAGGGGCAAAATCTTTTTACAAATACATGATGTTTGATTTACCTATTATATCCACAACAACATCTGCAAAATTATGGAAAGACTCTTTGATTCAGTGGAATATTGTATATTGATTGGGAAAGATGCTTGGCAAAAGAAGAGAGCTAAAGAGAGAATTGAGGAATTAGATGATGGGATGTATCAGAGGGAATATTTAAAAATTAAACACTTGTTGGAATATGGCTGAAGAAATAGATTTTAGTTTAAAAGGGATAAACCCTCCAAGTAAGACAATATTTTTTTCTTTTCTCTTCTTTTATTTTGTTTTTTGATATGAGAAATATAAAAATGTTTGGGATGATCAATATAAAGGAATATTTAGATATTTAAATTAGATATTAAATTAGATAATTAGATATTTAAATATAATTGATTTTAAGAAAATGCCAATGGATAACTAAAAAGGGAAAAATGTTTTGAATAGAGTTAAAAGATTAGATGATTAGATTTATTAAATGGAACATTTAAAGATTAAACATGGTTTAAGTATAGGTAAACAGAACAGAGAAAAATTGGAAATAATTATATACTAGTTCAAGAGGGATCTGTATTTTAAATAGTATATTATTTTGTTATTTTTTCTCTCTTTTTTTCTCTCTCACGTCTTTTCTTTTCTATTTTTTCTTTCGTGTCTTTTTCCTATTTATTTTTTAGGACATCAAAATAGATTTAAATACTTTAAGGTAATTAACTCTGGGAAAATTTTAACCAGTAGAAATGTTCTGAACATTGATGGGGAAATAAATTTAAATAAGAATTGTAAACAGGATTCATGACGAGACAACCAAGATGACTAGATAGAAAAGAAGCATGATATTGATGTGACTATTATTGGTAGAAATTTTAGAAAAATCTTTATATTTAATTGTTATCTATCAAATAAATTAGAATTGTATTAATTTAAGGTTACAAAGAGAATATGATTGGAAGAAGAGAAAATCAAGCAAAGCTATTATATGGACTTTGGAATATAGAAACTAACAGTTAGTGATTACTTTGTAAACATAAACCCAGACAACATGCTGTTTACCAAATATCTATGTTAAAAAAAATCAATAAAATATAAATATTTAAAAAAAGATATTCATCAAATAGATAATTTATTATTTTAACCAAAACAATTTAAAAACTGAGGATCTACATTTTAAAACCAACTAGGTATGCAGATCTCATTATACAAATACTATTATTCAATTATTATACAAATGCTTAAATATCAGATACATCTTTAGAAATTAACAAATACTACTTGTATTTCATTCTAATTTGCATACCATTTTCATTTTACTTATTGGCATTATAGTTTTAATTAATTTTATTGTTCTATTCTGATGAATTAGTGTGCAGACATACTGCAAAATAAATATAAGCATCATTAAATGCCACACCTTTATATCAAATAACGCCTTTCAGTGTGTCTAATGGGAATGAGATATAACAAATGGCATCAATGCATTGCTATAGTATCAACAATACTAACCTTATTTAAGATGAAAAATCTGATCAAGAGAAACAGTGCACCAGACATCATACCAGATAATAGTGGGGAGATAAACCAGGAAGCAACTGAATATAAATTCAAAGAAATGTTACATTCAATAATTGGCAAGGTTCCATCCAATGTAAAATTCTGCTAAAGAATAACTTGTTCTTTATGTTACTTTCTAATAATTGTTTAAATAGACTCAAAGTTTGCAATAGTGGCGAATAGCTGTAGTTTGAGTATAGGATGAGGATGAAGGTTCATTCTTGGAGTTTGTGGGTTGGCTTCAAACGATTCTTACCAGACTAGGTAACATCTTCAGCAGCTTTTAGGGGATGTCTGTGTCAGCACTGACACAGACATCCCCTAAAAGCTGCTTAAGATATTACCTAGTCAGGTATCGAAAAGTTCATAAATCAAACTACAAGCTCAGAGAACAGAACCTTCACCTTCAGACTCAAAGTCATTTTTAAAAAGTGTAAAATTCAGCCAAGGGAAAGATGTTTGAATCCAACTGATTTCAATAAAGATGTTATATGCCTCTTATACTAATTAAGTTTATATTTAAAAGTACTTTTAAATATAAATGTCCAAAATGTCATCAGAATTTTTTATTCTGTGCTGTCAAGTCGAGTTTGCTTAGTTTTTCTTTGTATTAAATGTTCATCTTACTTTTTTTCCATATAGCTTTTACTGTTTAAAATCAACACCAGAGTTCGATTTCTTGAAGTTTAAAAAAAACACCTTTAAAATGAAAAAAGTGTATGTATGTATGTATGTAAAAGTGGTTCATCTGATAGTATAAAGAATGTCATATAAATTAACTAAATAAAAGTACTACTGAAGTTTATAAATAAATACTGAATTTATAGTTTAAATTCTTAAGCAATCTTTTAAAAATAACAGTAACATATAAAATATATAAACTAACAAGGAATAAAAATATAACAAGATTCTGCTGAACACTGTGTGAAACCAATATGCATTCTCTAATTTTGCTCTACCTCAATTAATTTTACTAAATTTAATTGGTTGCGGAAATAGATCAACATAATATTTCAGTAATACTAAAAGTTTCCGTAGCTTAACAGAGTTTTAAGAATACTTTATTTTTTAACGCAGCTATGTTACATAAGAGAGCTAGTTTGCTCTAGTAGTTAAGGTAGTGTTTCTCAACTATAGCAACTTCTGGGAGTTGAAGTCCACATTATCTTAAATTTACTAAGATTGAGAAATGCTACATTGAGCTATCAGGCTAGAAACTAGGAAACTGCGAGTTCTAGTTCTGCCTTAGGCACAAAGCCACCTAGATGATCTTGCGCTAAGAACTTTCTCTCAGCCCTAGAAAGAAGGCAAAGGCAAACCATTTTTGAAAAAACCTCAGGGACTTATCAAACTGGTCTCTGAGAATAGGACATAGTTGAATGGAAGAAAACAAATTACACTATGAATAGTAGCATTTATATTATAAATAAAAATTATAGTATGGAATTCAGGGCCTGTGACATCTGAAATTGTATTTCAATTTGTAAATGTCTTTTGTCTTAATTAACCCTGAAATTCGTTAAAACGAAAATAATCATATGACTCAACCATTTTTTTCGCCCTTTTCCTTTCAGAGAGTGATTAATATACTTCTAAATGGCTAACCCCTAACCTAATACATTATAGATACATAAGCATTTAATTATCAGAATTCCTGTGCATCTCTTGCCTGGAGAGTCTAATTTTTGTATAGTATCTTAATGAAACTATAATTTACAATGATGTCTGAACTACAAACAGTAGCATTCCAGACAAAACATATTTGAATATAACTATCACAACTTTTCAAAACACTTTTTAAAATTCATTGCATGTTATACATAAAGAGAATGTAATTTACCAATCTTGATAAGTTCCATCCACTGGACTCCTTGTGTGCCAATTGCAACTAATGAGAAACCTATAGTAGAACCCACTATACAATGAGTTCCAGATATTGGAAGTTTCAAAAATGATGCTATCAGCTGCCAAACAGCAGATCCTAAAATGTAAAGTATAAAGAGAACAATCAAGACAGGACATTTTAACATTCTGGAATATTAGAATTTGAAGTCATCCATATAGTCTTGCAAAGGCAAGAAACTCCTTATAAAGGGTGAGAGTTACTGGATGCCACCAATTCAATTGAGAAATGATTTGCTCTCTACTAATTTCAGTTCAAATATTCTTATTTTCTGTAGTGTAATAAAAGATCTTCAGGTTAGCAAATATTCTTATATCATCATATATTTTATTGTTCCACTTTTATGAATACATGCCCTTAATAAGAACAAACGACTAATGGTGCAAATATATTTATTTCTTTTATTTGGGTAATTTCATTGTCAAATATGGGATTCTGATAACTATCCAACCCACACAATTTTCAATAACTCATCACTATCTACCATTTCAGGATATCTGACAGAGTTCTACTTATACCATATTTCAATAAGACCCAGTATCTCACTCATAGCTGTAGAAAGACACGGAGTTTATACAACAAACTATCAGTTTAATATAATTGTTTGAGTCTAATACTTTTGTGAATTTTTGGGATTACCACTGCCAGTAATCCTCAATTTGTGACTATAATTGGGACCAGAATTTCTGTGCTAAGCAAGATAAATTGTTGTTATGTGGGTCAGGTCCAACTGTACCGTTTTTTTGCCATAAATCTTAAATGAATCATTGCAGTTGTTAAGGCAATCATGCAGTCATTAAGCAAATCTGGCTTGACGAAAGTCAGCTGGCAAGGTCACAAATTGGGATCACGTGAGCACAGGACATTGCAACTGAATTAAGTATCTCAGTTACCACATGCCCAAATTTTGATGATGTGACCATAGGAATGCTACAATGATTATAAGTGCAAAGATCATTCATAAATCACTTTTTGAATGCCGTTGTAACTTTAAATGGCTGTTAAATGAATGGTTGTAAGTACTGTATTTCTTTTCCGTACTTCAGCCACTTCAATAAGGGTACATCGAGCCAACAAAGCAGATATTACAAGCTAATAAATTGTTGGATGCAGTGTATAAGGTAGAAACAAAGAAACATTCAAATAATCTAAAAGGGAAATTATCTTCATGGTTAAAGTAATCCTTGTAGTACATGTAATCTTATATTAACAAGCATTTTCTTCTTGAAACAATTGCTACATTAGGAAATGTACAACTGCAAAATATTTACTAGCAATAGTAATCCACAAAAGTGTTGGACTCTTAACAATTTATTTTTATATATATTAGTTCATTTGTTTCATTATCTGGAACTATACACAATAAAAATTTGATTTGCTGATTACCATTGAAGAAATAAACAGGGCTCTAGCATCATTTTAAAGAAAGTCACACCAATGAGTTGCAGGAAATAACTCAAACACAAACATTTAAAGTGTACAGGAATGAAAGAGAAGGATAGGCATTGTAATAAATAAGGGAGAAAGGAAGGAATCCCATGTGCCAATAAAAAAAAATATTCATATGGCATAGCACACTTCAAAAATACTTTTTTCAATTCTACTTCTGGAATGTTTTGAACTAATTAACTGTCATTCTCAACAAATCAAAGGGGGTAAAGGCAAAACCTGATTAAATAATTGCTTTATATGATAGATACATCTAAAACTAAAATATACTTCGCTCTAGCTAGAAGTACTAAATAATATTCACACCCAAAGGTATTATCAGAAAAGTACCCAGATTTCACTCAGAAATTTTTTGGCAGTGGTTTGTCAAAAATTATCTACATGCCATTTGCATCAACTAAGCCAGGGCTTTTCAATCTTTTCAACCATTGTACCACTTTTAGGATATGGCAACATCCGAGCACCAACAGTCGCCTAGCAAGGTGTCAAAAACTTGATGACCCCCCCCAAAGGAAAAAAGTAATGAAGTACAGGTAGTCCTCGACTTACAACAGTTCGCTTAGTGACTGTTTGAAGTTACAATGGTACTGAAAAAAGTGCCCGCAAGCCACAGCCGAGCAAGATACCTGCCTGCCCACCCGCCCGTACTCTTCCTCCTGTCCGAGGTTTTCATTGTTGTGAGCATTTCTGTTGAGGATTGGCAGCGGGGATGGGGGGGGTGTTTGGTTTTTATTCTCCCCGTCTGCTGGGTAGTTGCAGCAGGCTTTGGTCACTTCACATGACCCTGGGACACTGTGACCATCATAAATATGAATCAGTGCCAAACATGTGAATGTAAATCACAAGACCCTGGAGATACTGCAGCATTCCAGCTGATCGGCGCTTCTTCTAGGCTCAGAAGTGCCAGAATCAGCACCGAGGTCCAGCTGGAGCTTGGCGCTGATCCTGATGCTTCCACTGAGCCCTGACAGCCCCGAAGAAGCACTGATCCTGGAGCTTCCACTGATCCCTGCAGCTCCAGCTATCTCTTGCTCAGGCTTGTGCGGTGCTGCCACCAGTTCAGCTCATTTCCCTCCCCCGCTACCACTTTTCTCGGATGGTCACATACTACCTGCCAGGTGCCAATGTATCACAGGTGGTACCACTGGTTGAAAAGCCTTGAACTAAGCTGAGCAAACATTTATTATTTTAAAAGTGATAAAACAATGACAACAACCCCTCTCAAAAAGATCATTCTATTCTCTTTTAAAATAATCTATTAACATAATATACCACTCCTTTTATGAATTCAACAAGCAAAACACATGACTTATAGTATTATCTTTCTAAGCAAATTAGGTTTTTTTATTCTAACACAACTTCTCACTCCCAAAGCTTACTGTTTAATAATTTATGGTCCCAATGGACTTATTTTGGGGCAACAATAAACTAAAACAGCATCAAAGGAATGCCTTCTGGAAGTGAAAATGTTTGGATGAAATGGTGTTAAAGTTCATTTGATAGCCACAGAACTTAAATTAAATACAAGTGATGAGACATAATTTTAACTGTAACCTATTCTTATACAACTACATTAGGAGTAATCTAAGATTCTTGTTTTGGTTCTAATCAAACATATACATCAAAATTCAGGATAGCAAGACAAATCCAATATTCTAATGTTAACTAAGCCATATTCTGTATTGATATATCCTCGCAGAATGTAGAGTTATATTCTAATCCCTCTAAGGGAGGAAGAAACACACCCTTCATAAACAAACTTGGACATAATATTTTATGCGGACTCCATTGCTTTGCCATTCATCTAAAATTAGACCTATATATCAATTAAAAATATTTTAATCATTATCTGTATTTAATCATTAACAGTCAAAGTATTTTAAATAACCTTAAAATTTTTAGAATTAATTGATTTGCAACTGCATATAAGACTCCATCCATTTTTAAAAGATGAAAATTAATATAACTGCAAATAGTAGAACAATTTTTTTATGATGACAGTGGAAGTAAGAAAACATATGCTTTTAAATGAGATGTACATTTTTCTATCCATACAAATTTCTGCTGGGTTAAAAAACAGGATGTATCCCTCCCATTTTTGTTTTCATTTTCAAGTGTGATACAATTTAAGACAGCATTTTTATCCTCAACATTTTGTCTTATGGTTAAATGTTCATATAAACTAATAAATCAAAATATGGTACTTGACAGCCTATTTAATGAAGATTCCAATCCTATTCCGAAGCCAAAAAAGAAAGTATCCATACTTTTTGGTTATTGCTGTTATCTGCCTTCTCTGTACAATTCAAGTGGGAGGGAGCAACAGTGCAACCGCATAGCACTGTACAGGCTCAGAGTTGTGGACAGTCCCAGAACAAGCAAGTCAAGCTCCCAAGAATATCCTCCTGCCCCTCGGTCTCAGAATGGATCCCAGCAAATGTTTTGAAATGTCATCCCTTGAGGGCAATCTGATCTGCTCACTAGAAGCAGAGGGCTGTATTCTTTTGATAAGATCAAATCGCATTTTCCTAACTCATGTTTGCATTGTTGTGTGGGGAAGAAAATAGGAGCTTCTTGTGGCTTATTTTCCCCAAGCTCCAGTGTAAAGAAAAGAAATTACTGTTCTCCCCAAACCCTCACCATGTTCCAAAGAACAGGAGACAGTGACTGTAAGCACAAATACAATAGATTCATAAGATAAACTAGTATTTTAAGATTTCTTTTTCATAAAAATTAATAAAATTATAAATACAAATCTAAGTCACCAATATTTTAAGTATACTACAGTGATATGTAATGTTATGTTATCTTGCCAATATCTTGTTATATATTACTCTTTTAATAGTTTTAGAATGTCATACACTATATTGAAATAGTAAATAAACAGAATCCTTAGAAAGACCGATTATAATTCAAATCTTTTAAACTTAAGAATGGGCAATATTTTCTTTCCTAAAATAATATAATCAACTACAGATAATATTAATCTTGCTCTAAACCAACTGTGATCTGAATCTATGGTAAAAAAAGGTATAAAATTAACTTCTATTAATTTTAAACTACTAAAGGCATCTGGCCAAGGAAGAGCGTGCAGAACCCAATTCCAGGGCCTGCTCTTGACTTCTCAATAACTTCCTCAATCTCCATGGAATTTTGTAGATTGAGAAATGTGCAAATTATTACTTTAGTTTTACCAAGATATAAGAACTTTTAATTGTTTGAAAAAAAATAAATACTTAAGAAAAATAAGGTTACTTACCAACCATTGCACTGACTTCTCCAGCCATAAGTAGACCTGTTGAGTTGTCATAGAAGTTCACATCAATTATACCTTTACGAATGGTTTCACCTACTTTTGCTCCCAGCAATACTGAACCAGTAGTTTCAAAAATTGAAGCAAGGATACAGGCTTGGCGCAAAGTAACTACACCAGAACCCACAGCAGTACCAAAAGAATTTGCAACATCATTTGCACCAACTGAAAATGCTAAAATAAAAGCAATGATAAAACCCACAACGACCATCCACAGATATTCTTCCAATGCCATTTTTCTCCGAGTGCTCTTGTAGTTCAGATTCCCATTTAAAACTATTTTAATTAAACAAAGCTGAAAGGTAGTGAGCAGATTTAAAAGCTGATTTTATGCACACAATGAGTTCTCTCTGGAAAGTGCTGTGTGATACAGGAGCGTGAAGAAACTGCTAACTGGTGATTTTCAAGCTACTGTCAATACTGTTTGTTTGGCTTAATTCAGTCACCAGCAAGATCCATTCCATATTTTGCTTCAGTAGGTTTACAGTTGTAGTGATCTCTCCTACAAAAAGAAAAAAAAGAAAAAACTAGAATCAAACACTATATAATTATAAATAAGAAAATCTAGAATGTCATATGATACCCTGGTAACTACAGACAAAATGGCTGAAGTCAGATTAAAACTGACAGTACTTAGGGGACAATAATAAATTATAATTGAGACTTTTCTACTTCCTAGAAAACTTAAAAAATTAAATAGAGACGTAGGCATAATCTTTTGATATTTACCAAGTATCTGTAAGAAAGAATATATTAAATTAATCTTATTATGATTAAGCAAGAATGTCCTTTAGCAAGGATGCCTGCTAAACATAATTAAAGCGTAATTAATCTGTGTGGTTCAAAATAACTTGAATGTGCTTTTTCCTGTGTAAATTTATTATACTTTGTCTCTTGTAAAATAGCAGAGACTGGTATTAACTCCTTGTACTGTTTAGAAAACTGAAAGCATCCTTGTTCCTTAACTAATTAAGTCTATAACATAAAGGCTACTTCATGCAGATTTATCAAAATAATATATTAGTTGCTATTGTCTGTCCTGCTGAACATAGTTTGGGACACATTAACTTTTGAAATACACTACTTGAATTGTAATCACATACATTTTATCATAAACAGAGCTTTCCATTACAATCCTTGTAAAAAATGAATTAAAAAGTCATCTCTTCTAGAAACTCTGAAATCTGATTTTGCTTTAACATATGTAAGAATTTAATACTTTGTGCCAGGTAACTTAAATTCTATTCTAAGAAAGTTAAATTCTGCTACTTGAATGAGTTTTGAATACTTGACAAATACAATAATTCATTAATGTCATTATGTCCACAAATCATAAGAAAGCACTAGCAAAGAACCTAGGACACTGAAGCCTCACACTCAACTACCAGAATTAGCTTCTTTATTTTACCAGTCTGCCCATTCAAGTATTTCTTGTTTAACAACCATAATTGGAATCAGCAACTCAGTCATTAAATTAAGATTGCTAGGTGAAAAGGGGCGTTGTCTTACCTGAACGCCTTTTCTCAGCAGGATGATGTAGAGTCCAATGGATGGGTTCTATGACGGCCTTCCTGCCTGGCAGACTGGGTAAAAACTTCGGCCACACCCCTTCCTTTGGGCGTGACCCGTTTTGACTTAGGCGAGAAACTTCGTTGGAATTAACATTGCAGCTCTTTATTATTTCCCTGTCTTTATTATTTCCCTGCCTAGACCTAACCTTTGGGTGGGCTTGGACTCTACATCATCCTGCTGAGAAAAGGCGTTCAGGTAAGACAACGCCCCTTCTCCAGCAGGATGGCTGTAGAGTCCAATGGATGGGACATACCAAAGCCCTCATGTCCCCCTGGGAGGGAATGTCTAGGCTACCGAACTCTGAGCAGATACGACTTGCTGAAGGACTCTTCTGCCAAAGGCCGCGTCTGCTGCTGCAAGGGAATCTAAACGGTAACGCCGGATGAAAACCGAAGGTGAAGACCAGGTTGCGGCCTTGCAAATTTCTTCTACCGGTGCTTGCGTTAGCCACGCCGCAGATGTGGCTGCGCTCCGAGTTGAGTGGGCAGTCACATGAGTGGGTGCTGGCAGATCCTGCGAGGTGTAGGCTTGTGCTATGCAGGCTCTGATCCACCTGCCTATGGTAGAAGAAGAGACCTTCTTTCCCATAGATGATGGTTGAAAAGACACAAATAATGCTTCGGTCTTTCGGAAGGCCGAAGTGCGTTTCACGTAGAAACACAGCGCTCTCCGCACGTCCAGTTTGTGCCATCTATGTTCTAGCCTATGTTTGGGTTTTGGACAGAAATCAGGAAGAGTCAGTTCCTGAGATCTGTGAAAGATGCTATTTACCTTCGGGATGAAGGCTGGATCTGGTCTAAGAACGACCTTGTCCTTGAAGAAGGTACATAGATCCTTCCTTACTGACAGTGCTGCTAGTTCTGAAATTCTCCTTGCTGAAGTAATTGCCACAAGGAAAGCTACCTTCAGTGATAGGTGATGGAGGGTACAAGATTCGAGGGGCTCGAAGGGTGCTGATGTCAAGGCTAGAAGGACCTTAGGCAGGTTCCAAGACGGGTACCTGTGTATGACGGGGGGGTTTGTGTTAGTTGCCCCTTTTAAAAATGCATTAATCGCTGGATGTTGCGCTAGGGAGGTTAAGTTGTCGCAGGAGAGTACAGTTGAAAGAGCCGATATCTGTCTGCGGATAGTGTTGACTGATAGGCCCTTATTAAGACCCTCCAAGAGGTAATCTAGGATATTAGGGATGGATACTGCGGTCGGATCTAGGCGAAGAGGGACGCACCACCTACAAAACCCCTTCCATGTAGCGTCGTAAATCCTGTTAGTGGACGCTCTTCGTGATGCCTGTATGATCGATATCACCCCTGCCGAATAAGATTGTTTGGCTAAGCTTTGCCGCTCAAATGCCAGGCGGCTAGTTGTAGCCACTGGGGGTCTGGGTGTGCCAGCTTGCCCTGGCTGAGCCTTACCCTGTCCGGGGGAATCCTCCACGGGGGTGATATCGAAAGGTCCACGAGGTCGGCAAACCACGGGCGCCGTGGCCAATGAGGGGCAATGCAGACTATCTCTGCGCCTTCCAGGATCAACTTGCGTATGGTCGCCGGTATTAAAGGCAGCGGTGGGAAGGCGTACAGCAGTTGCTCCGGCCACCGACGCCTGACAGCATCCGTTCCCTCCGATCCCGGAGACGGGAATCTGGAGAAGAACCTGGGAAGTTGTGTGTTCATGTGGTTGGCAAATAGATCTAGATGCGGTTGTCCGAATCTCCGGGAGATCTCCTCGAACAGAGCTGGATCCAGACGCCATTCCGACTGGTCCACCTTGGCTCTGCTCAGGGAATCTGCCTGGGTGTTTGTCTCCCCTGAGATGTGTTCCGCTCTGATGGAACTCACATTGGTTTCTGCCCAGCGAGCCAGAACCAATGCCTCCTTCATCAGTTCCACTGATCGCGTTCCTCCCTCCTTGTTTACATGTGCCTTGGCTGCTACATTGTCTGTTAGTACGAGGACATGCCTCCTCGTTACTAGGTGTGAGAAATGACGAAGAGCCAGGTGGATGGCCCGGAGTTCTAACCAGTTGATGCTGTGTGACAGGTCCTCCTGTCCCCACTGGCCCTGTGCTATCTGGGTTCCCAGGTGGGCTCCCCATCCGAACAAGCTCGCGTCTGTCGTGAGTGTGACCCTGTTCGGTTCCCTGAATATGCTCCCCTTGAGTGTCGTGGGGGATAGCCACCATTTTAGTGATCTCCTCACCTGTACTGGTACCGCCACTCTCCTGTTGGAGGTGCTGAGGTTCCTCCTCTGGTAGGGTAGAAGGAACCACTGTAACTCCCTCGAGTGGAGCCTTGCCCATGGGATGATGCCCATGCAAGATATCATCTTTCCCAGGAGTTTCGAAAGCTGTATCAAGGGCACTCTCCTGATCTTTTGAATTTGGTGAATTAGCTTGGATATGCTGATCAGTCGCTCCTGGGAAAGGTATACCCTGCACTGTGACGTGTCTATCACTGCGCCTAGGTGTTGCAGTCTCCTTGAGGGGGTGAGATGGCTCTTGTTTAAATTGACCAAGAACCCATGCCCCTGCAGGGTTTGGATTGTGGTCTTGAGATCTGCCCTTGCTTGTTCCTGAGATCTGGACTGAATCAAGATGTCGTCCAGATAGAACTGTACGCGAACCGGCATCAGCCTGAGATGGGCCGCTATTACCGCTAGGATTTTGGTAAACACCCTTGGTGCTGAGGATAGCCCGAAGGGTAGGGCCCTGTATTGGTAATGCCGGCCCGCGTAGATAAATCTGAGGAATTTCCGGTAGCTGGGATGGATGGGAATGTGTAGGTACGCCTCTGTGAGGTCTATTGAGGACAGTAGATCGTCTTCCCTGATGCTGGCTAGGATGGATTTCAAGGAGTGCATCTTGAACCTTCTGTACTTTATGTAATAATTCAGGCCCTTTAGGTCCAATATTGCTCTCCACCCTCCTGATGTTTTCGGGATAACGAAGAGGATGGAATAAAATCCTCTTCCTTCCTCTTCCATTGGTACCCTCTCTATGGCCCGAATTGACAGGAGGTGGGCTATGGCCGAAGTTATCAGCCTTGTCTTGTGTACCTTTCTGGAGATGGGGCATCTGATGAACCGGTTTGGTGGGGGAGAGCAAAAGTCTAAGGTCAGGCCATGCCTGATCGTTTCCAGGACTCAGGCGTCGGTAGTGGTCTGCTCCCAGACCTCGATGAAATTTCCTAACCGACCCCCGATGGGAGTGTCCTGTTTGGCATCACTTGGTACGCTTAAAGGATCTGCCCCCCGCTCCCCTATATGGACGTCTGGACTGGAACTGGCCTCTGGCTCCCAGGCTTTGGCGATCCTGGTGTCGATCCTGTCTCGGGTAGAAGGTTCGTGAGCCTCTGGGCCAGTCCCAGGATTGCCCTGATCGAAAGGGCTGTCTCCATTCCCAGGGCTTCCTGAACGGGAGCCCTGTCTCCGGAAATCTAGACTGCCTCTCCTGTCTAACTTCTTTGATGGATGTACTAGAATTTTCTTCTTGTCTCTGCCTTCGCTGATATGTGGGTCCAGTATGGAACCAAATAAGGTTTCTCCGCTGTATTTGGACGTCGAGAGACGCCATTTGGACCTCAGGTCTGTCTTCCAATTTTTGAGCCACAGTAGCCTACGCGAGGCCACTGTGGCCGCAATGGATCTTGCCGCATACTTTGTTGCGTACAGCGAAGCGTCAGACACGAATTGGGAGGCCGCGAGGAGCTTGGCCAATGTTTGGTGTACTCTGACCTGGTCTGGAGGCACCGTGCCTTGCAGTTCCCTCAGCCACATGATACAGGCCCTCGCGAAGAATGATGATGAAGTGGCTGCTCTGGCCGCCCAGGCTGCAGCCGTGTGGGAACGACGGAGGGAGTGTTCAAATTTCTTCTCCTCGGGTTTCAAGACCTCCGCCATGTCTCCTGGAATCGCGGAGGTAGAAAATAATGAGATCAATGGGTTATCTACAGTGGGAACCTCTAACATGTTCGAGAAGGAGGGAGATAGGTTGAAAAGCTTTCTTTCCGTGCTGTTAGGTGCCGGTGGGCTTGCAAGTGAGGACCATTGTTCCTCCACCGTGGTCATGAAGACCTCCGGACATGGAATGTACTTATCCTGTGGAACCTTTTTGGCAAATAGAGGATTGGCCTCCTTGCTTGTAGAGGGCTTCTCTTCCTGTACTGATGTTAGGCTGACCGTAGAGACTGCCTTTATCAGGAGTGATTTAAGGAGCGCTGGGTTAAAGAGGCCAGAGCTCGTCGCCTGCTCAGGTGCGGTCTCCTCATCCTCCGAGAGGGGCATGTCTGACATGTCAAGGTCTAATGAGTCACCCTCTCCTATTTGAGAGGAAGTCTCAGAAATGCTGGTAGGGGGCGGCCTAGCTCGTCCCTTATGGGGTGTGTGAAAGGCCACTTGTCCCTTAGAAGCCATGAACTGGGAAAAGGCATCCTGCATGAATGCCTGGAATTGTGCTGACCACATGTTCTCCTGCGCTTTGTCGCTGGGGTGACACGCTGGAGTGTGGTCGGGTGAAGAAGCTGGTGAGGAGTGAGTGGAGGAATCTAACTGTTCAGTTTCCCCAGGAGGAGACCAAGTCTTGAGCACTTCCTCGGCAGTAGGTTCTGAACTGGGTGCCACCCCAGGGACAGGGGAAACCATATTTGTCCCATTGGGGTTGGTTCTCTGTGCCCTGCTAATTTGTCTTTCTAAAGCCAAATGTCTCCTCAAAGCCTCTCGCTCAGCCGTTTTGGACTGTCCCTTCTGAGTAAGGTGCTTTGTTTTAGCCTTCTTCTTCCCCCCCACCTCTGATTCAGAGGATCTGCGTTTTTGTTGTTGCTGTGGGGGGGACAATTGAGGGACCTGTGTGACTGAATACGAGACATTGTCTGCCATTGTGCCAGACACCCCGAGTAGGCAATGCCTGGAGTGGGGGAATACGATACGCAGATCCGATGCAGATGCTTGGAGCTGTTGCCCTCTTCTGCCTATACAAACAATGGCCGGACAGACAGGATTCTTTTGACAGAAGATCCTGCAAGGCAGTGACTAAAGGTCACTATAGGAACAGTCAGAAAAAATATTCCTCCTCACCTCCTCACCTAGTTTAGTCAAGGTGCAGTTTAATCTCTCTCTCTCCCCCAGTCCGTGGCTGTGGCAGCAGACCACGATCAAGCAGTTGGCAGTTTCCCTCCTCCTTCCTCTTGCCTCAACGTTTGAGGGAACCTCAGACCATTACATAAGAATCCCTTCTTTGTCTGCCGGGAAATGGAGTCCGGGTGGTAGCCCCGCCCACCAGGGGAGAAACGGCGGGTTGATCCGCTCGTTCAAAATGGCGAATGGGAGGAAGCCACGCCTCCCAGTAGCAACCCGGGGAGCCACGAGGTTCAGCAATGGCGGAATTTTCAAATCAACAATAAGGTAACTCTTTTGGTCTTAAGGGGGCTGCGCCTCTCCTCTGAGGAGAAAGAAACGGCGCTGGGCTCTTCTCGCGCCGCTCAGCTGATCGGTGCCGAGCGGCGCCGCGGTTTGCCGCTTCCCGCGCAGCTCAGCTGTTTCGCGCTGAGCGGGGCCTCGTCCCTTCGGCCGAGCCGAATCGGCCCCTGAGCTGTTTGTCGGGCCGGAGGGCGGCGAGCAACCCGGCTGAGCTCTTCCGGCGCTGCGCGGTCCCCGCGCCAAACAGCTGCTCGGCGGGCCGGGTATCGGCGAGCGATCCGGCCCCATTCCAAGCCTCCCCGGCTAGCCACCCTGACGCCCCTCTCACCACTCCGGCGATCCTGGCTGCACTCTTCAAACTCCTATCTGTTGCTAGACAACCCTTCTTTCAAATTGGAAGGAAGAAGGGATTCCTTTCTCTTTTTTTGGAGTAAATTCCTTTTTGTGTTCTGAGAGCTGCTTCTCGCACTTCTACCAGGCTTCGAGACTGAGTCAAAACTGGGGTCACGCCCAAAGGAAGGGGTGTGGCCGAAGTTTTTACCCAGTCTGCCAGGCAGGAAGGCCGTCATAGAACCCATCCATTGGACTCTACAGCCATCCTGCTGGAGAAATCATGTGACTGTGACTACAATCTTACTTCAGCTTCCTTACACACCTGTAAAGGTTATAAATGTGAGCATCGGTTGCACACTTTTCCATAATAAACACAACAATGAACAGTCACTATATGAGGCAGTTGCTAAACAAGGACTACTTGTACTGTCAACAATGTATGTTTAAAAGAATTATTCCTGGAAATACTGGATGTCCACAAAAAAGGATGTTCTGGTACTCTTTTTAGGTTTCTAAAGCATCTCCTCCTACAGTGACGGGGCGTTGTCTTACCTGAATGCCTTTTCTCAGCATGATGATGGAGAATCCACCAATGGGTTTTGCTTGTCTTCTGCCCGTAGACTAAGTCAGCCAATTTTGCTACGCCTCTCTTCCTGGGCCTTCTTCTTCCCAATCTCAACTGAACTCCCGTGTGTTGGCTCAATCTTTTTCCAGCACAGGACCTGACTGGCCCTAAGGATGGGAATGGATTCTCCAACGTCATGCTGAGAAAAGGCATTCCGCTGCATCCCCGGATACCGTAGATGGTGAAACAAGAACTACTAGTGGTTCATCTACTATCGGGACCTCTATTACCTCCGATAAGGCCAGATCTATGTTGAACAGCTTCTTCTCTGTCCCCCCATTGGAAGGAAGGCCCTCGGTGCCCCTAAATTATTCTGAATTGTGTCAAAGAAGAGAGGGGGACAGGGAATAAATTGTTGTGTGTAAGTGGGCTGCGAAAACACTGCTGTTTGTGTCCTGATGTGCTGAGGATCCCTCTTGGGGAAGCCTCGGTCTCTTAATCTTTGCAGTGCTGCTGGCCTTGTGAAGCAAGGATTTGATTAAAGATGGGCTGAAGAGGCCCATGAATGGTGGAGGATCTGGGGATACAGTATATCATCATCCTCCGACAGCCCCTGATCCATTTGCTCATAGTCCTCCGCGGGAGACTTCCTGCTTCTTGAGGAACGAGAAGGGGAAATTGATTCCTGGTATGCTGAGGCCTCCTCCTGTGAAAGGTAGGAATGGCCTCTTGAAGCTACAGACCTGGCTCTGGACCTATGATGTCTTGAAGAGGCTATGGCCTGAGCAACGACCTGAGATATCAGGGATTGTAAGTGTTCCAATGACAAGGCTCCCTGATTGTCTGAAAGACTAGGCCCTGCTGCAGAGTTTGTGTCTGGTACTCCTGGGCTTTGGGGCCCTTTGCTTAGGGGGGATCTGTCTGCCTGTTCTGTGTCAGCCTCTGTTTCCAGAGGTTCCTGACTAGGCTGCAGCGGACCAAATATTTCCTCCTCCATGTAAGCTGGTGGGACTAGGCCGTCTCCTGCTATATTTTGCCTCTTTTCAGCTCTAGAGAACTGTTTCTCCAGAGCCTGGTGGCAACACTTGGCCTCCTTGTCCGATGCCTTGGAGGATCTTTTGCTAGAAATTGCTTTGGCCTTGATCCTGCCCGCTGCCTCCTGGTTGGAGGATCTTGGCCTCTTGCGTCCAGGGGGGACAGATGGAGGAGTCCTGTGCTGTCTGGGCAGCATTGGTGTCTGCCATTTGCAGAAGAGATATCTCAGAGCAAGACTGAGAGAAATCTCTGTTAAGAGGCTGGTTAAAGGGCCTGTCCTGATCAGAGAGTAATCTGTTAGTGATTGGAAATAATTCCTGTGGGGGTATCAGTTAATAGTACAGACACCAGCTGTGCTCTCCTGTATCAGTCCCTGTGCTGGCAGGGGTATATCACCTTTGAGGAGCCAGAAATTGTCCTGTCTCTCCTTCTCCTTTCCCTTTAAAAGGGGGTGGTAAATTGCCTATAGGCTGGGATGTAGGTGATTAGGAAGGAGGAAGAATTTCCTTATTTCAATGAGAAAAGGTGTTTTGCGCACTTCCCTGCCTTCCCCCTCCCACTGTTTAATCAAACTGGTCCTATTCAATCCTGGAGAAGGGGAGATTATGATTGCATTGAAGATTGTTCTTTAAAGAATTACCAATTGCTTTAAAAAGAGCTCATCTGAATGCTTAGTTTCCTCCCCCCCCCCGGAGGCCACATGGAGCCAAAAATGGCAACCGGCCTCTCTTTCAGTCTCCACTGATTACACTCTGCCGATCAGCTGGCCTTAGGATGAACCTGTGGCTGCTCCGTGATCGGCTGAGACGGCGAACAAATGGCCGTTTGTTTGCACCCCCTCCCCCTTTATAAAAAGGCAAGAAATAGAAGATAAAATTATGACCTGATCCTGGAGCCAAGGAAAATGTGTCCTTCTGGGCTAGAGACTAAGTTGAGACTGGGAAGAGGAGGACCAAGAAAAGAGAGGCGTGGCAAAATTGGCTGACTTAGTCTATGGGCAGAAGACAAGCAAAACCCATTGGTAGATTCTCCACTCATCATGCTGGAGAATACAGTGATTGTACTCTACCCCAATGGAAGCCACTCTGATCGCAATACAGGTAATCTGGAACTTATGACCATTCTGAGATACAACAGCTTTACCTTCAACCACTGTAAAAAATTTCCCAAGTCATTTGACTGTATTTTGGTTGCTTTGCAAACAATTCAGCTTTACAACCAGTTACAATGCCCCATAGTCACATGATTGTGATTTGCATTTTTTTTGCCATTTATCAAAAGAATGGGTTCATTTAAAGACCATACCATTCACTTAACAATTGCATCATTTGCTTAATGACCACCATGAAAAATTTCAAAAAATGAATAGGTGCATTGACTTATGATCAAATTTCCAATCCCAATTTTAACTGTGGATTACCTGTAATATTTTTGGCCATTTATCAACAATATATGGTATTTATAGTATGCTCATGCAGCAATGAAACCTGGAAAAATTCACTTATATAAATCCTGCATGGTAAGAGAGCTGATGATGGCCTCAGCAGGAGTTTACAACATTTGCAACTCTTTTTTAAAAATTAAACCTGACCCAGTTTATATTCAATGTGATTCTCAATAAGTTTCAGATTAATCCAATTTTAAATAATTACATTTAAAGTTATTAAACCAGCACTACCTATTTTGTATCATTCATGCTTCTATCACAGACCCATTCTCTCCTGGTTGAGATTAATAATAAAGTAAAATTATGCTCTCATAAACCTTACCCAATGACTTATTTCCCAGCAAATCTTTCACGCTTATCAGACTCCTGTTCCTATTACTATTTTCATAGTAAACATTTTTTTCTTACTATTTATATCTAAATTCTCTCTTAACCACCTTAACAACTGAAATAGTATCTCAGCAGCAAGCCTTAGAAAGGCAAAGAAAACTGATGAATTCTTTTGTCCTGAAAAGGCCCGGAACACTGACCTTGTTCTACAAAGCCTAAGAGAAAGGACAGGATGTTGCTCTATCACCATGGGGAAATAAATGCAGCAACTGTGATGAGTCAAAAATAAACAAGAATACATTCAATATAAAAAGAATTAAATTTTTAACTGTAAAAAGTAAAGCCTCTAAGTCAGATTCAACTCCTGGCAATTTCATGGTCAGAATCTGGTTTATTACTATCTTCAGGTTTTTCTTTGTTTTTATTTTAACTTCATATAAGTGGCACTCTCAATTTCCTAGTGATCTCCAAAAAATTAACATCCACATTTGATCCTCCTTAGTTTTTTACAATCAGCTAAAGAAATTTCATAATTAAGAGATCCATATTTATTACCACCTGAATAAATACTACTGGCCACCACACTCAGTAATACAGTGGTTACTCAAAAGGCCCGAGATCTTGTAAAACACATCTAGAAGCATATATCACAAAAAGAAGCATGTATCAGAAAAAAATAGGGACCCTCTTGACTCCTTGGGATATAAGAGGGAGGAAAGTTAAAACTCAGACAGACTTGCTGTAACCTACCTCAAGGATAGGGAATCCTTATTTAATATGCTTTTGTTCAGTAAACATTATGATGGTGTTGAATGAGGTGAACTCACTATGTATTTGCACTCACTGCAGCATCAGTGGAGAAGCCAGTAGCAGGTTGCAAACAGGACACTGCGACCACATTGGATTCACCTAACAATTGCAACTGGGATTCCTGGAACTGCCGTTATGAGTTAATGCAGTTACATGATGTTGTGTCTTACAACCATATTGCTTAGTAACAAAGTTCCTGAGCTCAATTATTAGTAAGCAAGGACTATTCTATATAAGACAGGGGTGTCAAACTGGTAGCCCGCAGGCCGGATGCGTCAAGTGCAGGCCAGGCCCACCCCAGCTCCAAAAAGGGAAAAAACATTGCAATATCATGATACGTCATGTGACACAATCAAGTTTGATACCCATGGTATAAGATAGGGATCTGCCACCTTAAACACTCAAAGATCCACTTGGGCCCATTTCCCAGAGAAAAGCAAAAACACGGGGAGCCGCAAAACTTGTGCACACGGGGGGGAGGGGAGCTTGATTGAAGAGTTTAATTAAAAAGAAATAGAGGCTGCTGTGCATGAGGTTTTTTTTCTCTCTCTTTCCCTCTCCCTCTCTTTCTTCTCTCCTCTCCCCCTTCCTCTCTCCTTCTCTTTCCTCTCTTTCCTCTCCCTTTGTCTCTTTCTCTTTCTCTCCCTCTATCTTTCTTTCCTCTCGTCTCTTTCCTCTCCCTGCTTCTCTCGCTTTCCTCTCCCTCCCTTTCTTTCCTCTCCCCCTCTTTTTTCTATTTCCTCTCCCCCTTTCTCCCTTTCCTCTCCTTCCCTCTTTCTCTTTCCTCTTCCTCTTTCTTACCTTCAGTCTGTCCCCTCAGCTCCACCCCCCCAGCAACCTAGCCAGCATCCAGCGGGTATCTTGAAAAGCAGCAACATAGGCCCCTGGCTCTCCTTTCTGGTCTGCTATTGGTCCTTGCTGTGAGGTATCTTTCCTGCGCCGAACAGCTGTTTGTCGGCGGTGTGGCCGCTCAGCTGTTCGGCGGCTTTGTAGGGCAGATAGGACCAGTGTCTCCCCAGGCATCATCCCCGCTTCCAGCCTCCATTGGGTTTTCCTGTGCCAAACAGCTGTCTGGCGGCCACCTGAGGGGTCTCCCAAACGTTTGGCGTTGTTACCATCAGCTATTCGGCTGCATCACTGGCTTCCTGGTTTCCCTGGGTATTGTTGCTTCCCCTCCCTCCCATTCATGTCGAGCCCACAGGACTTGACAGTTTACCTCTTCGGGGCGATGGGAGAGGAGCGGGCCGATCACCTTCCCGGCAGCCGAGACTCCAGTGCGCCTTCCTGGCCAGCGGAGCCAACAGTAGCACCAGCTGGAGTTCGCAGGGGCTGTGCTCCCTCAGGGCCGCAACTTGTGGGAGGGCTGGCCCGCTCAGCGGAGGCTCTCACAGGATGTTCTCAGGGGGGATCCTGGGGCTGCCCCACGTGGCTCCCTGGCCACATGTGCCTTGGACAGGGCCAGCCTGGGAAAGGTATTTCCTGGCCATGCTTCTCCTAGGGGATGGTGCGTCCAGGCGCAGGGCCAATCAGGAGCCCTGTGCATGAGAGAGGGGGGAAGCAAAGCGCAAGTGCTTCTCTCTCTCTCTCTCTCTCTCCAAATGGCAGAGGACTGGAGCTGCAAAAGAAGACTGAAAGAGCTGCATGCGGCTCCTGAGCTGCGGGTTGCCGACTCGTGGTATAAGACTAGTCTTTCTGTGAAGTCACATAAAGTGATCTCATTTGATCTACTCCATATGACTGACAAAAAGGAACATTAGGAACAGAAAATATCAGCTGATATGCTAAGCTTGCCATTGTGCCAGACATATACAGTGGATATAAAAAATCTACACAACCTTGTTAAAATGCCAGGTTTTTGAGATGTAAAAAAAAATCAGACCAAGATAAATCACTTCAGAATATTTTCCACCTTTAATATAACATATCAGCTTCTACAATTCAATTGAAAGACAAATTGAAATATTTTGTGTAAAAATAATAAAAAAAACTTGTAATAATGTGGTTGTATAAAGATGCACACTCTTAAATTACTATTTTATTGAAGCACCTTTTGATTTTATGAAAGCATTCAGTTTTTTGGGGTAGGAGCCTATTAGCATGAGACATTTTGCCCTGGGAATCTTTACTCACTCTTCCTTGAAAAAGCACTCCAAATGTGTCAGATTGTGAGGATATCTCTTGTACACAGCCCTCTTTAGGTATCTCCACTGATTTTCAACTGGATTTAAGTCTGGGCTCTGGCTGGGCTGTTCCAAAACTTTTATATTCTTCTAATGAAGTCATAGTTGTAATGACTTGGTGATATGCTTTGAGTTGGTGTTGAGTTGAAAATTCCTCTTCATTTGCAGCATTTTAGCAGATGCCTGAAGGTTTTGTGCCAAATTTGACTGATATTTGGAACTGTTCATAATTCCCTTCATCTTCACTAAAGTTCCAGTTCTGGCTGAAGAAAAGCAGTCCCAAAGCATAATGCTGTCATCACCATACTTCACTGTGGGTATGGTGTACTTTTGATGATGTGCAGTGTTGTTTATGTGCCAAACATACTTTTTGGATTTATGCCCAAAAATATTCAGATCATAACACATTTGCTCACATGTCTTTGTCAAATTTGATGTAGGTTTTTGCAAAATGTAACTGGGCTCAGATGTTTTCTTTGTACGCTTTTGTCTTGCCACAGCATAGAAAACACACCAGAGATTATTTTCATATGTAGTACACAATCAGTACTTGCTAGAAATTCCTGCAAATTCTTTAATGTTGCTATAGTCCTCTTAGCAGCCCGTTGGACCAGTTTTCTTATTTTGTTAACAATTTTGGAGGGACATTAAGTTCTTGGTAACATCACTGTTATGGCATTTTTTTTCCATACTGATGATTGTATTCACTGTGTTCCATGGTATAGTCAATGTCCTGGAAAAAAATTTGTGCTCTTCTCCTGACTGATACCTTCCAATGAGATTTGGTGCTTTCTAAGTTCTTTACAACCATGGCTGTTGCTGTAAGGGGCAAATGAGTTAATGTTATAAAACTCCTACTAGAACAGCTGAACTTTATAAGGGCTTGGTCAGAGTCACTTTAATTGATGGCAGGTGTGTATTGACTACTATTTACCATCAGTTTAAATGTGATTGGTTAATTCTGAACACAGCCACATTCCTATCTATAAGAGGGCGTGAACATTTATGCAGCCACATTATTCTAGTTTTTGTTATTTTTTCCCTCTAAAGGATTTTAGACAAACAGCCAACTTGATAAACAGCTGTGATTTTAATGCAACTCATTATACCTGCCATTTCTTTAAGGTGAAACCATGAAACAAAGTAAAGCTGCATCAGGCACACAGGCAATATGGGGGGAGGGGGGGAAACTGGGTGATGGAATTGAAACATTTTCTTTTTAAAAAATTGTTAATCTTACTTTGGCCCTGTAAAGGAATATTATGTATATTCACTGTCTTAAGTTACTTATAAAGTAATAAAGGTGGGATAAAACATCTAAAATAAATGAATACCAACGTTCTTTATTTACAAAATAAATAAAAATAATGAATAAAACAAAAATTACATTTAAAGACGAAATGCCTCTAAATAAGCCAATAGAATGGCTTGGTAGAAATGTGCAATTAATTTAATATAACAACTTTTAAGATTCCCTGATATGTCATGAGAACAAAAGTAGCTGCTATGTTACATTAAAACAAAAAATCTGAAACATGACAAAGTATTTGCAGCATGGCACTATATTTGTGCTCAGAGGCTTGATGCCTGCCACAATAACAACAAAAAAGATTGAAGAAATTAATCTAGTGACTTCATACTTATACTAAATTTTAATAGCCTTAAATATAGTTACCAAAAAATAACTAATACTGTAAACCAAATCTATAACCTAATCTGAAAACTAATGATTTCAAGTAAGTATATTAAAAGATATATAAAGCTATTATAAAAGATTAATATCAATAGAATTGAGAACTGTAACAAAATGAATTGGTAACGTTAAGTTATTTAATAGTTTACTGAATATAGATTAAATAATTTAAAATAACCTGGCTGTAGTTCTAGTGTTACTCTAGGGTAGTATGTTATCCATTTAAAATAATTGTTACTTTTAAAAGGTTTTCAATAATAACATCAGCTAACTATGATCAAAATGTCGCATTATAAAATATTTTGAGTTTCTGTAGCAGTCATCTGAGAATAACAGAATAATAGTACACATACGATGTTTCTGATCCAATAAACTCTTTCTTCATACAAATCTCCACTGTATTTCTTACACTGGTGCAAAAAATTTGGTTGCAATATACAGTATGTAGTAGAAAAATCATTTTTCAAACATAATACACTAAAGGATATAAAAGTGATTTGTACAGCCTGGTATCCTTATGAATATCGGATGAATGAGTTGAAATGTTAGCATCTCTGGTCAACTTGCTCTATAGCAGGCATGTCAAACATCGCGCAACATATTGGAGCTTTTTCGCCATTGCCGGCAATGGGGTGGGCACGGCTCCGGTATGATGAAACTGGCCTGCGGGCCGGCAGTTTGACATCCCTGCTCTATAGCTTCTACTTAGCTATTATCATGTGAAGAGAAATGGGGCAAAAAAAGGATCCCCCTATATTTTCTTTCTAGCACAGTTAAGGAGAGAGTGCCGAAATGAATCAAAGGCATGGATCTTACTATATTCAGGTACTATATTAAACATGAAGCAGATATTACCACAATTATAAATGGGAAAATGTTGGATTGTTGTCAATTCAGATTGGTTTTCTAGATCCCTCACTAATAATAGAATGTCTAATAGCAGTTCTTTTTTGTTTGTTTGTATGTTCAAATTGGCTCTCCGTGGACAAGTCCATGTTGAGTGACTGTCTCAAGGTCACCTGGCTGGTTTCTGTTCCCAGGATGGATTAAAATTCAATTTCCCAGCTTCTAATCCAGAACTTTTAACCAATGCACCAAACTAGCTCTAGTCTGGTCATATCTTTTTACAGACAATTGCGGAAGAGGGAAAAAAAACTGGAATGACTATCTGGGCTAGTGTGGGATGGTATTAAAAAAATGATCAAATACTCACATAATCATATAACTATGACCAACTTGGATCCCAAATATGAAATACCAACAGATATAGTTTTGCATTTAAATGTGAATGCCATGATAAGCCCCAGATAAGTCCTAGAATCTTAACACCTAGAAATAACAATGGCAAAAGCAAAAAGAAGAGCAGATAAACAAGTTCCCAAAGTTTTTGCTCTAAATTCATCTTCAAATGCATGGTTGAAATTAAAATTTTATTTATCTTTTGAAAAATGAGAAAAAACTGAATTAGTAAATTTAATTGTTGATAAAGTTCTAAAGAAAAAGCATTACAAATAAGAACAGCCTTGTTATCCCCAACTCTTTCTATCACCCAGCATTCTAAAATAAGGAAAGGGACTCTCTCTATGTGCAGTATATTCTCCCTAATTAAAATTTCTAATGTCTCAGGTAACGGGGCGTTGTCTTACCTGAACGCCTTTTCTCAGCATGAAGATGTAGCATCCACCACTGGGTAATCAAAGCCTTCCTGCTCAGATTTAGACTAAGACCAAGCTTTAGCCACACTTCCTTTGGGCGTTCCTTTCCCAGTTTTGTCGAGGCGAAGCATTCATTAGGTCCAACACAGTAGCTTCTCCTGAAAGAAATCTGCCAAACTAACTGTAAAGGGTGGGTGTGGATGCTACATCTTCATGCTGAGAAAAGGCGTTCAGGTAAGACAACGTCCCTTCTCCAGCATGATAGATGTAGCATCCACCAATGGGACATACCAAAGCCACCCATGTCCCTGTTGGGAGGGAAGTCTAGGCTTATGACTCTTGCGTAGAAACTACCTGCTACAGAACCCTTCTGCCGAAGGATGCGTCTGAGGCAGCGAATTTATCAAGCTTGTAATGCCTTATAAATGAGGAGGGGGAAGCCCAGGTGGCTGCCCTGCAAATTTCCTCAATTGAGGTCTGAGTAGATGTAGCTGCACTACGCATTGAATGATCTGTGATGTTGGCCAGAACAGGAAGAGACTGAGCCTTGTATGCATAAGAGATGCATGCCCTGATCCATCTACCAATGGTTGAGGATGATACCTTCAGACCCATGGAAGAAGGTTGGAACGACACAAACAGTGCCTCCGATCTACGGAATTCTGCAGTTCACTTCACATAGTGATGCAAAGCCTTGCGCACATCTAATGTGTGCCACAACCTTTCAAGACAGTGAGATGGTCGTGGACAAAAATCCAGAAGAACCAGATCCTGGGACCTATGGAACCAGGTATTGACTTTCGGAATGAAAGAAGGATCCAATTTGAGGATCACTCTGTCATCCTGAAAATTACACAGGTCCCCTCTAACCGAGAGTGCAGCTAGTTCCGAGATGTGCCTTGCCGAAGTGATGGTTATCAAAAAAGCTACCTTCCAGGAAAGGAGATGTAGCGAACACGACTTGATGGGCTCAAATGGTGACCCTGTGAGAACCTTTAGAACTTTTGGTAAGTCCCAAGTGGGATATCTGTGAACCACAGGGGGACCGGTATTAACGGCTCCTTTAAGGAAAGCCGTAACTGCTGGATGATGAGATATCTGGACCTGCTTCTCGCAGATGAGAACAGTGGATAATGCTGTGATCTGCCTGCGAATGGTATTATAAGACAGACCCTTGTTCAGTCCTTCTAAAAGGTAGTCTAACAATATCGGAATGGTGATAGCTAGTGGGTTGACCTTCTTAGTGCTATACCACGTACAGAAATTTTTCCACGTGGCATCATAGATCCTGTTGGTCGAAGGACGTCTGGAGGCTTGAATTACAGCAATCACTCCAGATGAATAGGACTGTCTGGCTAAACTATCCCGTTCAAGTGTCAAGCGGCTAGTTGAAGCCACTATGTGTCCAGGTGTTGGAGCTGACCCTGACTGAGGGAAATGCAATCTGATGGAATCTTCCAAGGCGGGGAGACCGATAGGTCCACAAGATCTGCAAACCAAGGACGCCTTGGCCAAAGTGGGACCAGCAAGATTAATTCTGCCTGTTCTAATAGAAGCTTCCTGATGACGGCTGGAATCAGAGGAAGTGGAGGGAATGCATACAGAAGTTCCTTGGGCCATCTGCTGCATAGAGCGTCCATTCTCTCCGCGCCCCCCCCCCGTGACGGAAACCACGTGAAATGTCTGGGAAGCTGAGCGTTTGCTGGTGAAGCAAACAGGTCTATTTGAGTCTGTCTGAACCTCTCCGATATCTCCCTGAAGAGGGCTAGCTCCAATTGCCACTCCAAGTGATCTATCATCGCCCTGCTTAGAGAATCTGCTTGTGATTCTCCTGCCTGGAAATGTGTTCTGCACTGATGGATTTTAGATGGGATTCTGCCCACAGACCCAATGCTAGGGCTTCCTGCATGAGGGACCAAGACTTGGTTCCTCCCTGCCTGTTGATAAGAGCTTTAGCTGCAACGTTGTCCGTCATTACCAGAACATGATTCCCTGTCACTATGTTGGAGAATTGGTGAAGAGCCAGGTGTATTGCCCTGAGTTCTAGCCAATTTATGTTGTGTGCGAGATCGCGTTTGGACCATTGACCCTGTGTCATGTATGTCTGTATGTGAGCTCCCCAACCAAACAGACTGGTGTCCGTGGTCAGGATGAGTCTGTGAGGCTCCTTGAAAAGAGACCCCTTGTGTATGGCTGGTGACCCCCACCATTTGAGTGAGAGCAGAGTGTGATGTGGAACTCTCACCTTCCATGTGGAAGCACTGATGTTCCGCTTTTGGAAGGGGAGTAGGAACCATTGGAGATGTCTGGAGTGAAGTCTGGCCCACGGCATTATTCCTAGGCAAGAAATCATTTTCCCCAATAGTTGCGATAGCTGGACAAGTGGGACTACCTTCTCCCTCTGGATCCTGTGAACTAGAGATTTGATGCTGTCCTTGTGTTCTTGGGAGAGATAAACCTTGCATAGGTTTGAATCTATCATCGCGCCCAGATGTAAGATCCGAGTGGTAGGTGTAATGTGGCTCTTTTTGAAATTCACAGAAAAGCCATGTCTCTGAAGTGTCTCTATTGTAGTTTGTAGATCTAGCTATGCAGTGCTGAATGAACTGGACTGGATAATTATATCGTCCAGGTAGCATTGTACTCTTACCGGGATCAGTCTGAGATAGGCCGCTAATACTGCCAGTATCTTCGTGAATACCCGAGGTGCTGAGGATAGACCGAAAGGGAGAGCCCTGTACTGATAATGTCTGCCTCCATAGCAGAAACGGAGGAATCTGCGGTGATGTGGTCTGATAGAAACATGAAGGTAGGTCTCTGTCAGGTCTATGGAGGAGAGGTAATCTCTCCTTCTGACGCTGGCCAGAATGGACTTGAGGGACTGCATTTTGAACCACCTGTAAATTAGGAATCGGTTGAGTCCCTTCAGATCCAATATTGCTCTCCAACCCCATGAGGCCTTGGGGACCACGAAGAGTATGGAATAGAACCCCTTTACCTTTTGATCCAGAGGAACTGGTTCTATGGCCCTTATATCTAATAAGTGTGTTATGGCTGTGGTTACTAGCTCGGCCCTGTGTGCATGTCTTGGTTGCAGGACATTGAAGGAAGCGGTCTGGGAAAATGGATTTGAGTTCTAGGGCTAGACCGAATCTTATGGTCTCTCTGACCCAGGTATCGTTTGTGGTGATCTCCGAAGTGTCGCTGAACAGAGCCAAGCACCCGCCTATGGGAGGATCCAATTTGGCGTCACTTGGACTTTCTGTATGGACAGCCTCCAGCCCCCCTGAAGGGGTGCTTTGCCTGGAATTGACCCCTGGCTCCTGAATTTTGGCGGTCCTGTTGGCAATCCTATCTGGGGTGAAGGATCGGAAACCTCTGGGCCAATCTCAGGACTGCCCTGATCGAAAGGGCTGCCTCCATTCCCAAGAACTTCTGGCACGAAAGGACTGCCTGCGAAATTCTTGTTGGGGCCTCTTATCCATCTTCTTGGATGGATGAGCTAAGGTCTTTCTCTTATCCTTCCCTTCAACTAGGTATGGCTCTAGGATTTGGCCAAATAAATTTTTGCCACTGTAGGTGTTTGTAGCTAGACGCCATCTTGACTTTAGGTCAGCCCTCCACTGTTTGAGCTACAAGAATCTGCGAGATGCTACTGTGGCCGCAGTAGATGTAGTGGAAAATTTGGTTGAATGGAGGGATGCATCTGACATGTATTCCGCCGCAGCTACTAGCTGACCTAGAGTCTGTTGTGCATGTACTTGACCCGGAAGAATTAAAGCCTGTAGTTCACAGAGCCACATGACAGAAGTTCTCGCAAAAAAGGACGAGGACGATGCCGTCCTGATAGCCCAGGCTGAGGCCTGGTGGGCTCTGCGGAGGGAAAACTCAAGTCTTTTATCCTCAGCTTTGAAGTGCTCAGCCATGTCTCCAGGAACAGTGGATGTGGAGAACAAAGATGTTAAGGGAGCGTCCACTGTAGGCACCTCTAGAAGGGAAGAGAATGCAGAAGATACGTTATACAATCTCTTTTCCGTGCTGCTAGGAGGAGATAGAGTGGCCAATTAAGTCCACTGTTTCTCCACCATCTCTCGGAAAACAGCTGGACAAGGAACCTGTTTTTCCTCCACAACCTTTACCGCAAACAAAGGATTTGACTCCTGTGCAGTAGAAGTAGATGGCTTGGGTTCCTGCTCTGAGACCAAATTGGTCTTGGTGCAGGCCTTTAGCAACAGTGATTTGAATAGGTTTGGATCAAAAAGCCCCGATGTTGGGGTCGGATCCGGAGCCACCTCCTCATCTTCAGACATGGGAGCGTCCGTTGTCTCCAGGTCCACAGACTCAACTTCCCCAATTTGAGATGAAGTCTCAGAAATACCTGAACCCGCAGACTGGACATGTCCAGTACGGTCTGCGGGCAAGGGTGGAGAAGGTGGTATCTGCGTGCGCCCCTTTGCCAAGGAAGAGGACATAAATCGATCAAAGGCATGATGCATAAAGCTCTGGAACTGCTGAGCCCATAAGGATCGCTCAGCTGAAGTAACACCTGCAGCAGTGGCTTCAGGAGCCTGCGTAGTGATGATAGCAGGTGAAATAGAAGGACCAGGGTGAGGTGAAGGAATAGGCTGGATAGGGGCAGGTAGACCGACCTGTTCAGTTCCTCCTTGAGGAGACCAAGCTTTGGGGGCTTGATAAGATGGCACCAGCAGGGGGTCACATGGTGAACTGCCCAGAGAAGCAGGGGGAACCACTTCAGCTTCACTGGACCTAAGCCTTTGTGCTTTGGAAAATTCTTTCTCCGGTGCCTGATGTCTCCTCGAGGCCTCTTGCTCAGCAGTCTTGGAGGGTTCTTTAGATGTCAAATGCTTGGTTTTGGCCTTTTTCTCCCCCCCCCCCCATGCTCAAATCAGAAGATCTGCGTTTAGATTGTGTTGGGGGAACATCAGAACCCTGCAATGTCTGAGGAGTCTCACCATCTGCCATTGTGCCCTGGACCTTCCAGATAGAAGCCCTGGGAAGGGGGTAAATACGCAGATCAAGTTGTCCGGGAGGGAAGCTTCCCGCGCCCTAAGACAACCACAATGGCAAACAGCCAGACAGCTACCTAAAACTGTCTGTCTAGGCCCTGCTGACACAGCACTGGAAGCTAAAGAGAACAGGTCAGGAAATTTGCCCACAGAATTAAGGCTACAGGAATCAAACACAAAATATACCTCCTATAATGGAAGCTCTATGAAGAAAGCTGGAGAAAAATGACTGATAAACCCCCTCAAGAGCCCAACACAGTGGGCTACTGAAATAATAGGCCTGTATCAGAATCAAAAAGTGACTCTCAATATGGCGGCCACACCCAGCACAGGATTCAAAATGGTGGCCACGAGTCTCCTTAGCGCCTAAAAACGGCTTCTCCCCTTAGCTTGAGCTCCAAGGCAGCTTCTCTGAGCTTGCTTTTGAAATTCCCCGTTCAGGGAGACCAGGGGAGGGAAAGTTCTACCACTCGCCCCCCCCCCCACAGTTATATGGCACTACAACACTTGCGATTCTGTAGCGTAGGGGAGTCTCAGTGCGATCCTCGATGGTGCCTCATGGCCACGAGGCAAGAGAGGCAATCCGGCTATCCGGCTGAATCCTCCAGAGCGCTGGCAATAAAATTGCTCCTGGGCGCTAGGGAAGCCTCCCTTGTTGTGCTCAACAGATGATAAGAGCTAACACCGCAGCTCTGCAGCAGAGCTCCTAGGATCCACGTGGCCAGATAGGCTCTCTGGAAACAACGCTCCCAGGGGTTCTTAACTCCTTGACTTTTGCTAAAACTATTTAAAGATTATTAATCAGCTAAAACTACTAGAATTCCTACTATCTAACCTAATTTTAACTACTTAAATTAGAAAAAAATTGAGGAGCTAGCAAATCTGTGTCCTATCTGAGCATAGACTAAGACAAAACTGGGAAAGGAACGCCCAAAGGAGGCGTGGCTAAAGTTTGGTTTTAGTCTAAATCTGAGCAGGAAGGCTTTGATTACCCATCGGTGGATGCTACATCTATCATGCTGGAGAAAATATGATTCAGATCATGTGATCTTTGAGTATTATTGGTGAATAATTATTGGTCAAACTAGACAACAGTTGAGGAATTTGTAGATTCCCAGATTAGTGATTAATATTGTTTAATACTGCATTGGGTTTTTTTTTCCAACTATATTTACATCAAGGGCAATAATGAAAATAATTTCACACTGATATCATTCACGGAGAGCTAACGAAATGGAGTGTTAACCACTGGCATCCATTTCCTCATGATGTAACTGCTTACCCATAGGTTAAGTATGTTCATAAAAGATGTAATTGGAATATATTTGGACATATATTTAGTCACTGAACTGCAACATGATAAAGTTTCATCCATCCAAGTTTTGAAAACAGCTTCCAAATAGTTTTTGATTTTTTAAATATTTTTTAAATATTTTTTATGAGAATGGATACACAATTATCCATACAGTGATCATTTTTACTCAGTAAAATCTGTATAGCAGGCAGTAATTCATCCTAATGAAGTATTAATCTAAAGAAAAAAGCAGTCAGCAAAAGGTTTGAATGCTCTACTATGGATTTACTTGCAACACATATTTTGTTTATTTCATTTATTTCTCCTGCATAGTTTAATAATTCCATGGATAGAATGATAGTGATTGGTTCAAATTTCATCAATTTCATAGTTAAATATGAATTAAACCTTGGTCTCTTTAATCACAATTGCTGCATGGTTGTTTTCTATGTAATATTGTATTGTAAAATATATTCCCCAGTCTCCATAATAAAGGAACATGGAGGAGGCTGTTCGGATTCAATTAAACATTTACTGGATGTTCTTGTTAACTAAACTACAACTTTTTGGTGGATGTAGGACAATGCATTTCTAGATTTAACTATCACAAAAGTGTTTCACTCCGGATTTCTACTATAAACATTTTCTGACAATGCATCTTATTTGTGCAAAGTGCATTTCAATTGAGCACTGATGCCATAGTTACTGACAATGCATAAGTGACTATCAGCATATTATTACTTGTGTTATAATGACAGTTAAAAAAAGACTGGTATGTACCATATGGTTCATACACACAGAGAGACACATACACACAGATGCACACATCACTTTGGGCCATCTCTTTGTATAAAGATATGAATGGATATATATGAGAGACAGAATATATGAGAATCTTTCAAAGTGGATCATAGAGCCAGAAAAAAAAATCTGTTCTGGATGATTTCAACTCATAGATACATGCAGAATGACAACTTCAAAGAAAACACAGAAAGAGGCAATCTTCTTTAAGTCCCTTAGTCTAACATTAATCTGAAATAATATTCCTACCCGTTGTTTGCTATCACAGTATTTTGCTATTGAAAAGTTTAGATCTTTTTGTACCATTCTGTTGACAGAAAGGATTGGGGCGTTGACTTACCTGAATGCCTTTTCTCAGCACGGAGATGGATAATCCACGCAGTGGGTTGAGACTGTATTCCTGGCCAATCAGATCACTCAGCCAAAGTTGCCACGCCTGTCCTGGACCATGATTCTCCAGTCTTTTTTTTTTTATTGAATTTTTTTCAAAAATTTTACAAATAAACATCCACCCCCCCCCCTCCCAAACCACCCCACCCTCCCCCCCCCGACTTCCCAGAACTGAATATAGGATTATTTAACAAATTTTAAAAAATAACGTATACAATTTGTAAGATAATTAATAATAATAATAAAAATCATAATAATATATATAATAATAATATACGTAAAAAAAAAGGAAGAAGAAAAAAGGGAAAAAGAAAAGAGAGAGAGAAAGAAAAAAGAAAGAGGTAGGCGAAAAATAAAACATATATAGAAAAGTATATAAATAATAATACAGAAGAAGAAAGAAAGAGAAAAAAAAAACAATCATTACAAGTTATAAAAAGGCTAAATAATATTTTTCCATATCTAAATTATGTTGTATAAAATTTATCCATTTTTCCCATACCGCAAAAAATTTCTCTTGAGATTGCTCCTTTAAAAAAGCCGAAATCTTTGCCATTTCTGCCCAATACGAAACTTTATAAAACCACTCTTGTAAAATAGGCAAGGATTCCTTCTTCCAATATTGTCCTATTAACAGCCTAGCGGCTGTAATCAAATTTAGCATCAATATAACCTCCCTAGATTCTCCAGTCTTGACACGAGCGCAGCCATTGACTGACAGTAAGACGTTTTGGCTCAACTAAATATACCCTATTATCCTAGTCTATAAGGGTGGGTGTGGATTATCCATCTACGTGCTGAGAAAAGGCGTTCAGGTAAGTCAACGCCCCTTCTCCAGCACTGGAGATGGATAATCCACGCAGTGGGACATACCAAAGCCTATTGTCCCTTGGGTTGGGGAATAGATTGGTCCCGTGTGTAACTTTGGTCTAGAACCTGCTGGAGAACCCTCCTACCGAAGGAGGCCTCTGCAGAGGAGTACTTGTCGATTTTGTAATAGCGAATGAATGGAGAGGGCGAGACCCAAGTGGCTGCCCTGCATACTTCTTCAATAGAAGCCTGCATGGCCCATGCTGCTGAGGTGGCAGCGCTCCTTGTGGAGTGGGCCGTGATATGCTTGGGGACTTGCAAGGACTCCGCCTGGTATGCCCCAGTGATCATGCCCTAATCCACCTACCGATGGTAGAGGACGAGACCTTCCGGCTCCTAGTAGCGGGGTGGAAGGATATGAAAAGCCTTCCGAGCGTCAGAATTCCGCTGTGCGCGAAATGTAATGTCTTAGTGCCCTTCGTACGTCCAAGGTGTGCCATTGTTGCTCCAGGGGATGAGCTGGGTTTGGACAGAAGTCTGGTAGGACTATTTCCTGTGATCTGTGAAAAAAGGAGTTGCCCTTTGGAATGAATGAAGGGTCTATTCTTAGGACTACCTTGTCCCTGTGAAAATGACACAGGTCCTTCCTCGTTGAGAGAGAAGCTAACTCGGATATCCATCGAGCTGACGTGATAGCTACTAAGAACGCTACCTTATGGGTCAGGTAGCGAATGTCACATGTTTTGAGTGGTTCGAAGGGCGCTCTGGTAAGAGCTTGTAGTACTCGTGGTAGTTCCCACGATGGATACCTATGCACGGTTGGCGGTCTGATGTTTGCAGCCCCCTTGAGGAAGGATCGTATTAAGGGATGCTTGCCCAAGGGTTCACCGGGGCTGGCAGAAAGTATAGTTGAGAGGGCGGCGATTTGCCTGCGCAGTGTGTTTGGCGAGAGGTCCCTCTCTAGGCCATCTAGTAAAAATTCTAGGATCTTTGGAATTGTGATCCCTTCGAGTAACAATTCCTGTTTAGAGCACCATGATTGGAAGCTTCTCCACGTGGCCTCGTAGATACGGTTCGTGGAGGGGCGCCTTGATGCCTGTATGACCCTAATTACACCCTGTGAGCAAGCCCCCTTGACTAAAATTGACCGTTCAAGAGCCAGACGGCTAGTTGTAACCATTGTGGCTCTGGGTGGGAGATCTTCCCCTGCTTGAGGGAGATCCTCTCCGGAGGAATCCACCATGGATTCGTCCGGGAGAGACTCCTCAGGTCTGCGAACCAAGGTCTCCTTGGCCAATAAGGGGCCACAAGGATTACCCTGGCTCTTTCCCGCAGAATCTTGCGTACTACTGCCGGAAGGAGAGGTAAGGGTGGAAACGCGTACAGGAGTCCCCTTGGCCATGGGCTCCGTAACGCATCCGTCTGCTCTGCTCCCCTGGATGGGAATCGGGAGAAGAAGCAAGTTAGGTGGGCATTGGAAGGAGAGGCAAATAGGTCCACCTGGGGAAGCCCGAAGCGGTGATAGATCTCCCTGAAGATCTTCGGATGTAGTTGCCACTCCGAGTGATCTATTGTTGATCTGCTCAACAGATCTGCTTGTATGTTTGCCTCCCCCGATATGTGGTCGGCCTTTATGGAGGCCAGATTTTGTTCCGCCCATGCCCCCAGTTGAAGGGCCTCGGCTGAGAGCAAGCGAGAGTGTGTGCCACCCTGACGGTTTATGTGGGCCTTGGCTGTCACGTTGTCCGTCAGGACCAGTACGTGCCTGCTTTTTATGCTGCTGTGGAAATGCCTTAACGCTAGGTGAATAGCCCGCAGCTCGAGCCAGTTTATGTTGTGTCGGAGATCCACCGCTGATCAGCGGCCCTGTGTCCACTTGGTCCCCAAGTGGGCTCCCCAGCCAAATAAACTCGCATCTGTTGTGACTACTACTCTGTCTGGTTCCCTGAAGGGAGACCCCCTGAGGAGAGCTGGAGATAGCCACCACCTGAGGGAGTGTCGTACTCTCAGAGGTATGCCTACCCTCTTCCGGGATGCACTGATTTGCTGTCTCTGAAACGGGAGCATGAACCACTGCAGTTCTCTTGAGTGCAGCCTTGCCCAAGGAACTATTGCTATGGTCGATATCATCTTCCCTAGCAGCTGGGAGAGGAAGACCAGCGTCATGACTGACCGCGACAGCTTTCCTTATGCTGCTGAGGCATTCCTGTGATAGGTACACCTTGCACTCTTGTGTGTCTATGACCGCTCCCAGATGGAGTATTCTCGTAGTTGGGGTTAGGTGGCTCTTTGGAAAGTTCAACGAGAAGCCGTGGTCCTGCAGCAGCTTTATCACTAACTTTAGGTCCGCTTGAGATTGCTGGGTGGACGATGACTGGATTAGAATATCGTCCAGGTAGCACTGGACTCTGATCGGGACGTTTCTTAGGCGTGCTGCCAGAACCGCCAGAATCTTGGTGAACACCCTGGGCGCTGATGACAGGCCGAATGGAAGTGCCCTGTATTGAAAATGGTGCCCCCTTTAGGCAAACCGTAGAAAGCGGCGGTGAGCCAGAGAGATAGGGATGTGCAAGTATGCCTCCGTGAGGTCGATCGATGCCAGAAAATCCCCTTTCCTTACGCTTCCAAGGATGGAGCGTAGTGTCTGCATTTTGAATCTGCGGTATTTTATGTAGAAATTTAGCCTTTTTAAATCCAGAACGGCTCTCCAAACCCCCGAGGGTTTTGGGACCACGAAGAGGATAGAATAAAACCCCTGGTCTCTCTGGTTCATAGGCACCGGTTCTACGGCCCGTATGTTTAGAAGGTGCTGAACAGCTTCGTTCATGAGCCTTCTCTTTGTTGGGTTCGTGGGACAGGGGCATGGGCGGAAGCGGTTCGGGGGCTTTGAGAGAAATTCTAGAGATAGACCGTGATGTATGGTGTTCCTGACCCATACGTCCGTGGTGGTCTCTTCCCACTGGGGAGCAAACCCTGCTAGTCTGCCCCCTATGGGAAGGTCTGGGTGGGAGTCAGCTGGTACGGCAGAAGGGGCGTTTGTTCCCCCGAAAGGGCCCTGTGTTTGCCTATTTCTTGTGTTCTGTCTGTCCCCCTGTCTTTCCCTATCCTGTCTAGCTTGGAAGGGTTGGGAATTTTGGAAGTAGTTGACCCTGGTTTCCGTACGAAAGGATTGTTTCCTTCCCCAGGAGCTGGGTCTCTTGTCCTGCCTTTTAAGCATGTGTTTAAGGACCTTGCGCTTGTCCTTGTTCTCTGTCAGGTATGGCGTTAGTGCCTCACCAAACAGCTTTGCCCCTTGGTACGGAGCCGAAGCCAATTTCCACTTGGATTTGGTATCCGCCTGCCAGTTCTTTAGCCAGAGGAGGCGCCTGCTCGTGTTGTTTGCTGCCATTGCCTTGGCTGAAAACCTGGTCGCCAAAAGTGTCGCGTCCGACGCATATTCCGTGGCCGCTACCATTTTGCTGAGTTCCTGGTGAGTGCGTACGTCCTCCATGGGAACCCGGCCCTGTAACTCACGGAGCCAACAGAGTGTGGCTCTGGTGAAAAATGACGCGGAGGTAGTCGCCCTGGTAGCCCAAGCTATTGCCTGGTGCGTTCTCCTGTAGTTGGACTCACTCTTTCGGTCCTCGGCTTTAAGAGCCTCAGCAAAATCTCCTGATATGGCCGTGTCCGATATCAGGGGACCTATGGGTTCGTCCACCACCGGCACCTCCAATGTTCCATCTAGCTCCCTTGCTACGTTAAATAGCTTCCTCTCCGCATTGCTAGGAAGCGGTAGGGAGGTTGGCGCTGCCCACTGTTTCCTTATTGTGTTTAGGAACATGGTCGGGCATGGTATGTGGTATTGAGTGGTTACCTTTTCGGCGAACGTTGGCTGAGCCTCCGTGTCAACTGTGACAGGCTCCGCTGATGTCCCATGCCCCAGATGGGCTGTGGCCTCAGCCTTGCGCAGAATGGTAACAA
The DNA here is from genome assembly GCF_016545835.1 of Crotalus tigris. NCBI lineage: Eukaryota > Metazoa > Chordata > Lepidosauria > Squamata > Viperidae > Crotalus > Crotalus tigris. The sequence continues at coordinate 166,127 of NW_024100132.1, read as the reverse complement.
AAAGAGAAGGGTTAAACAGGCCGCTGAAGGAGGGCCCTTGAGGTGAGGTGTCCTCCTCTTCCTCAGACATTTGAATCCCTTGTGACGTACCTGGCTGGTCCAGGTAAGCTTCCTCTGAGACTGACATGTCTGAGAAGGAGGAGAGGTCCTGATGGTCCTCCGTTTCCTCCCGATGCCTCGTTCTAAGTCCTAGAGGCTTGGCTTTGAAAGTTTGAGCCCTGGCCTCAAATGCACGGTCCACTACCTGTGCTATTAGGGTAGCTAGCAGATCCCCCGTCAATGCAGGAGGAGTGACCATTGCCTGCGACCCTGCAGGTGCTGTGGTTTGCATGGCCCTCGGGGTTTCCTGTAACCTCCGTGGGGAGGGGGATCGGGAGAGCAATGAGAACTCGCCTATCCCGCCCTCTGTTTGGGACTGTGATGAGTTCCCTAATGACCAAACGCCCCGTGGGGATGTAGGGAGACCCAGCGGTAGATCGGGACCTATCCCCCCATTCTGCATATTTTCAATTCTGGCCCTTTTCTGGGCTCTGTTGAACTCCTTTTCTAGGGCTTGGTGTCTTCTGATTGCCTGTTTGTCAGCCTTCTTTGATGACTTCCTTGCAGCCTTTCTAGGGGCTGCAGAGGATTCCGAATCCTCTGAAGCGGGTGCTCCAGAGGATGAAGGCAGGGCTCCAGTGGAGGGAATGATTGCTTCCTCCATTCTCCACTAACGCTGGGCCGCGATAGGGGGGACCCAGGTAGTAGGAGAGCTCCAACTTTGAGTAAGGACAGGCGCACTACTGGGGGTGTCTGGAACTCAGGAGCAGACTCTGCAAATTGTCAGAGTTAGTCACTGTGCACGGATAAGAACAGGCACGCTAATGGGAATGCCTGGAACCCGGCTTGACTATGATGGGTAAGGACAGGCACGCGACTGGGGATGCCTGGAACCCACCACTAAATCCAGAAGCGTACGGGCCACTAATGGGGGACCCGAAGTCCGGAAGAAGCCAAAGGCAACTAAACACAGTTAGTTATGAAAGGTTCTTATTTACTTTGGATTGTAGACACCAAGTCCTGGAACAAAGCAGCTATGTGTCTGATTTGAATGTCTCTAAATGAATAATAGATACTCTAGTACCCTAGTACTGCTTGCCTATTCATTTACTCCAGTGGCTGGACCTAGGCTTCTCAGGGAGCCTTGGATCCCCTGCTTGCACAAAATATGGCCGCCGCTGCCAGGAGAGTACTGCGCATGTGTTAAAGAAGCTGCTGGTGCCACGTGCGGTTGTAACAAAGAGCCACGCGTGCTCCCAGCTGCTCAGACAATGGCGCCTCGTTTAAAAGACTCTGAGCAGCCTGGTGAGTGAAAGAAACTGCTCCTTCGCTCGCCAGCTGTTCCCGTAATCAATCTCCCTCCCAGCATGCGTCCCCTTTGTCCTCCGCTTCCCTCGCTAATTGCTTGCCTTTCTGTCTTTTTTGCCTTTTAACGCGGGGGTTGCCCGAGCCTCCCCGTTTGTTTAAGGCGGCTGCCGGCTGCTCCGGCTGTAGGAAGGTGGTTGGGGTTTGGGTGAGGGAGGGGAGTTAGGGATTTCCCCCTTTTAAGTGAGGGTGGTTTCCCCTGTAGGGAATCTGACTTCCTGAGTCTTACAATTTTGCAAGGAAATTTTAGAGTAATCAATTAAATTGAATTAAATTATCTCTAATTAACTTTTAAACTAAGCAATTTCAGCTACTAGAAAAAAATCCCCCCAATGGAAAGGAACTATACCTGCCCAGGAGCCAAAGTTGTACGTCTTTCTGTGTGGCCAGATCAGTCAAGACTGGGGAATCATGGTCCAGGACAGGCGTGGCAACTTTGGCTGACTGATCTGATTGGCCAGGAATACAGTCTCAACCCACTGCGTGGATTATCCATCTCCAGTGCTGGAGAATAAATGTGTTTTAATTTCAATTTTAGAACACATTTGTGGACAACTTATCAGGTGGTAGCAGGCATACATAGTGACCTTTAGCCTTCTAGGAAAGCATCACTTTTTAGCACAAGTTTCATAAATATTGAAGTTTCACATTTTTTAATATAAAATATGCTATGAAAGGTGAAATTAGACGACAAGTATAACAAATATACTTGAGGGAGAGAGAGAGATATCAAATTATAATAAAAATAAATGACACAAAATGAATTCCTTTTCCACCATTGGAATCCTTTGTGCTTTCCGAGCTTAGTTGTTTGCTAGCAGATACTTCATTGCCTAACTAGGTAACATCATCAATGCTGTTTAGAATTTCTATCCTACCTTCCTTAAGACTTGAAGATACCTTACATTTAAAGATACCTTATCTTACAAAGGTTGCCCTCTTCTTTTTTCCTCTTCCTCTAGCATTCCCTTCAATCTCATCTCATACGCTAACCAGTTCTCAAATGTAATCTTTGGCAACTCCACTTCCATTTTTATGTCTTATCAATTCCATCTCTCATGTCTACAATCCTTCTAAGATAGCAACATTTTCCACATTCTCAAAAAAAGCAATGCCTCTCCAATTACTCCCTAATTTTTCTTTTAGTTCTTCTTGTCAATCCAAAACTTCATTTCTGCCTAAACAAAGCAACTCATTACTATAAAATATTATTCCATTATATATTTCTATGTTTTTAAAAACCTTACAATGAGTTCACAAAAAACATGTCATTAAGGATTTAAAAAAATCATTTTTTTCCCTCAAATTTGTTTCCATTTTATTGGAACATTATTTTAAAATTATGTATTAGTGTAAAATGTATATTTTTATCTACCCAGTTCCTCTAATTCAGTTAGTGCAGCAAACATCTTAATTTGACTTTATGAAAAACACCTTTTAGTTAAGCATATTTAAGGCTCGCAAATTAAAAAATAGCTATTATTTCTTTCTATTACAAACAGCCTTTCAAAGTCCTTTACAAATTTAAACAAAGGAAAGATGAAGTATTTTGCTATCAGGAACACTGGCTCTATATTTTTATCAATGCTCCAAGTTTACAGTTTTATATAACTTCACAGACAATTTTCTCTTTCCCCCCCCTCCTGCTACAGGTAGTCCTCAATTTACAACAGTTCGTTTAGTGACTGTTCAAAGTTACAATGGCACTGAAAAAGTGATTTATGACCAATTTTACACTAACCACTGTTGCAGCATTTCCGTGGTCATGTGATCAAAATTTGGAGGCAATTGATTCATATTTATAACAGTCCTGGGGTCACATGATCCCCTTTTGTAACCTTCTGACAGGTAAAGTCAATGGAGAAGCCAGATTCAATTAACAACCATGTTACTAACTTAACAACTGCAATGGCTAGAAAGGTCGTAAAATGGGGCAAAACTTTAACAAATGTCTCACTTAACAACATAAATTTTGGGCTCAATTGTGGTCGTAAGTTGAAGATTACCTGTACTTGGATTATAAAGTGTCATACTTCCTGACAGTTAGAACAATTAACCAGTGGAACAACCTGCCTCCAGAAGCAGTGAATGCTCCAACACTGGAAGTTTTTAAGAAGAGACTGGACAGCCATTTGCCTGAAATGGTATAGGATTTCCTGCCTGAGCAGAGGGTTGGACTAGATGACCTCCAAGTCCCTTCCAACTTTATTATTATTATTAGATACAGACTTGACTTTTTAACAAAGCACATTTTAAGCATTATTCAGATAGATAATCCTTAAGATTACGAAACATTAAGCAGGCACCTGGTCTCAGTGGTTTTAGGAAAAAAATAAAGCAGACAAATTAAAATTTCCTTTTTATTAAATGGATGTGTGCAGTGTTTTTTTTTCTAAAAAAAAAAAAAGGTGCCGGAATTCACACACGTCATACAACCCGTCTTGCCTACCCTAGAAGGTTCCATCCAAAAAAGGTGCCGGAACTCCGTTCTGGGCGTTCTATGAGAAAAAAAGCCCTGGATATGTGTTTTTTAATCAGAAATTTTAAAAATTTAGGAAATGTAAAATTTTAACCCAGGCGAACCTAAAGCTCATTTTATTTTTTCAACCATTGAAATGACATAATCAAGACAAAGATAGTATCAGAAGTAAAGATACTCAATCATTCAAGATGTTTATAGAGCCAAGTTCAGAATTTATGGAAAGGCAGTTTATTGTCAGTAAATACTGTACCCAAAAGAAAACTGACAACTATAAACAAATTGCAATTGTTACATTTTATTTGACTGAATTTCAGGGTAAATCCTGCTGAGTTATGGAATTTGTTTACGAGAAGGAGATGAATAAGTGCTTTACAAGATTTTTAAAGAGAGATATGTTCCATCATGCCCATACAGAAATTCCATGATAGAGAATTCCAGTCCTTTCAATATAAATTTAAAAACATTTTATCCTGAAAGAACAGGGTCTTCTCCAGTAAGAAAATTAAGCAGCATTTAAACATTTGAATATTATTAACGATAGTCTAATTATCTAGGGAAAACTCCTGCCAATCAATAAATCTATTTTATCTTATTTTTTACATTATAGTAACCATTGATATCTTTGTATAACTGCCCTTAAGTATCCACTAAAAAGCATTTTTGTTACTTACAGGCAGGTATAAGCATAAATTCTCAGAAATAACATCCAATCTATCATGAAGAATAAGTTTTGACTATTAGCCCCTAACTATGGATACTTTTATAAAAGTAGTAAAGTGAGTTATAAGGAAACTTTACCTTTGATATTAAAATACTCAAAGTACTCAGCTTTTGTCTGGACTATAGGAATGCTTTATAAAAATTTCTAGGTCTTTTTTAGTTTTATATTACTAACTAATTTTTGTCAATCTTTTAGAACTAAGTTTATAATAATAATAAATATCATTCATCATTATCAGCATATAGCAACATATTGTTTAATTGCAAGCCAACTTTCAGGATAATACAAACCACACACACACACACATGCATACAGTATAGCTGAATATGACAGATGTATGCAAGACACACACACACACATGGAAAAGAATTCTTAATATTTGTCAGAATTCAACTATTTTAATTTCTTTTCCTTATTAAGAAAAATTTTAAAAACATTTTTGTCACAAAACACATTTTATCACCAATATAAAACTGGAATCATACAAGAGATTCATTTTTTAAATTCTAATTCAGTAAAAAATATATAAAATTTGAATTTTTTGTTAAAAATTAAAAATACTTATAAACTCACTTGGTACTTCTAAGCTGTCTGAAAGAGATGCCAAGTTAATTCTTTCAACAACTATGCCTTGCTAGCCACAAATACATTCCTAGTGTCTAAAATAGATACCCTATCATATTCACCAGTCACACCTCCGGAGCAGAGATCTCAAGCAAAGTGAAACATTCTATAACTTACAGAGCAACTTCTGATAAAACTCACTGACAGAACTGCAAAGCAAGCAAGGCTCCTAAGTATCAACCACGGTTTATCCTCAAGGTAAAAATATGCCTCTTCTTAGCAGGATATTTTAAATAGGGCGGATACTTAAAACACAGCATAACGTCATGATTACAGTAGTTATACCAATTTAATTTAATTCAATTCTATTTAAAAGAGTTCCTGTTAGTCTCCTCCTTCCTCTGAATGAATACAAGGGAAAATTTATTTTAATTCTGGACTACATTTTACAATCTCCTTTTCACACAAGTTATTTTTATAATAATTGGCATTACTCATGAGAGAGAGAGAGAGAGAGAGAGAGAGAGAGAGAGAGAGAGAGATGCCAGAAAATACTTCACAAAAATTCTAATTATAAAATCTTGGTATCAGAAAAACTGAATTAGAAAAAAGAAAAAAAAATACACTACACTTAAATGCTGCCTCAATTTCTAACCAAGCTGGAAATCTAGTAACGCAAAGCAATTTTTACCTACTCCAATAAATAATTTTAGCCAATTAAAGTAGTTTTAAAATGAAGATGAAATTTTATAAATTGTCAAACACTATTAAATGATTAGGCAATTACTTTCTGATGACTTTAGATGTACGACACAAATCTTCTATGTTGTTAAGTTTATTATTTGCCTAAGAATTTTCATGAGCAGCATTTAGCAAATTTAAAAGATTGGATATTGTGAAGATATAGTAGTTTGATTATAATCACATCCATATATACTACACACTACTGCACGTTATAACATGATTTTAACTGAAGCACTTCTTTATTCAAAATGAAATGACAATGCAATGCGCACAACTGCAAGTTAGAGCACATTTTAGGGTACAGGCAGAAACAAAAATTACTCTTTTGTGAATTTTGGTTTTAGTTTAAATGTATTCATTTGGCATGGAAAGTTGATTTCTCTTTTATGATAACATTTTATACTTTTTAATATAAGCATAAGAATACTGAAATCCACAAGCAAGGAATACCAATGTTCTTCAAGTTCTCTAAAACTAAGACCCCATTTAATCCTACAGATAATATGAAACCTGTATCTGAATTATGATTATTTATTAATTTTTTTTGCTTTTACTTCATTCCCATCAATGTCCATGGTATCATCAGACAATGAATAGATTAGAGCATACTTTCAATCAAATTAGGAGTTGTGAAAAATGATTTCTATCATGGTCACATCACTATTTGGTAAAATTTGGTCTCATGGCATCAAATTTTCCCTACAGAAACCAGGCCCTATTAAGATCAATCCTGATTAATGGGAAGTCTGTGGGAGACAATTTGTATTCTTCTTTTAATCGGTTTTGCATTTGGAGCCCACAGAGTGGTTCAATTTTTAGTTGTAGAATAGTACTAGAAAGTAACATTTGGGAATGGAATTTCTAATCTCTTGCAGATAGCACCACAAGCTATTACTATATGTTGTTGCAGTATTCCCTTAAAAAAAATTGGTAAATTATTTGGGGGTGAGCCAGAGTTCATTACTGTCATTAGAGTTACAAGTGACTTTTGCAGGAACATTAGCTTCATTTTAGTATACCAAATATGATCTTTCCTAGATAGTGGTAGTTTATCACTGTAATATTGTGTTTACAGATTGCAGAAGAGTATTTTATGCAGTTATCTTTATGTATAATCCAGAAACTGCAGCTATTAATCATGCTGACTGGGTACCTGAGCCAGACATAAAAATTCATTCAAAACACACAATTGGTGCCACTCTTAGCTCCTGAACAAAAGATACATGCAGGTAGTCCTAAAGTTACAAATGTAATGGAGCCTGCCAATTACATTCATAATTCCAGGATTCATAGGAGTGAATCACATAACCTGACCGCAATCAATCCCTCCTTTTGCCCATGCATTTGCTAATCAAATGTGCAGGGCGTTAAGTGCACATGAGGTATCTCTGGGTGAGGAAGGCCATGGGGGCCTAGTGATGGAACAGGCAACCTGCTTCAAGACCTCCCTTGGCCCACTGAAATGCCTCATTCTCCCTCGTCTGGGATTCCCACAATTGCTCCCCCCCCCATCCTTCCATGCCAGGTCACTTACTTTATGAAGATCTGTCTCCTCTCCAGCCTGTTCCTTTGCCTGTTCCTGGCAAGCGGTGAGCAGAGGGAGAAAGGATGAGCGTGCCCTGCTCAGCTTCTCTGACCCACCAAGGCTTTCTGCCAATTGTGCAGCAGCAGGCAGCCTCGGTGAGTCTCCTCCAAAGACTTCCAGGCTCAGCGCAGAAAAGTGTTTGCATGCCATTAGGGAGGTTTGGGGCAGCAAAATCACATTGCTTCAAGCCTCCAATTGGCTGCACAGACTGGAAGCTTATGGGTGCCCTGATCTCATGGGACTTCAGGCACCCATTCTCTGCAAAAGCGGGATGGGTGCCTGAAGTTGCACGAGATGATAGCCCGCAGAAGTTTTCGGTCTCTAGCCGAAAAGTATTTATGCACCCATGGAGCACCACTTCAAAGAGTCCACAGGGCTTGATTTTAATTTTATTCATTTATAACATAAATTATGAAAACACAAAAGCAAATAGTAAGGGACAACAATAGTGAAAGGGAAAATGAAAAAGTATGAAGAAGGATAGGGAAAGAAACAAAAAGCATTATTTCCGACTCCCTGTGTTGCAGTAAAATAAGACATTAAAATTGAGTCTCAACTTTTTACATTTGTATACTTGTATGAACCAGCCATTTCTGTATCAACAAATTTATGTAAATTTTAGATGTTTCATCCATATATTCTACCATTGCTTAAGCATCACATTATACCCAAAATATCTTGCCCACTGAGTCATACAGTGTTTTACCTATTCACTTTCCAAATTCTATTTTAATAGTTTTGTAGACCTTGGCAATAATATGATCATCACTACTGCACAGTAAATTTCAAATTCATTTTTAGCAAAATCAAACCCATGGCTTTTTAAATCTAGTTTAAATCGTTCCTTCATTTGTAGATATGTAAACCAATGATAGATGTGACGTTCTAGTTCTTTCTTAGACCTGAGGGCAGGGTTTCCAAAGTTGAAAGATAATATGTTGCCATATGTACACCAGTCTAGTTTTATCACCATTTCTTTTCTTAAAAAAGCTTCTTGGGGGGACACCCAAAGAGGCAACTTTGTAAAGAAACTTGTTTTATATTTATTCAACTCTCAATATGGCACTAATAAAGTGATTATTGAAGTCAATGTTTACTTTGACTTTATCATACCATAAATTCGAGTAGCCTCTTATTCTGGAGTTTTACCCACTTTTACCCAGACCAGACAGCATGCATCAATTCACAAACCCAAACCCCCTCTTTCCTTAGCATCTTGCAATAGCTTATATTTAATTCCTGGTTTCTTTCCTTGCCAAATAAATTTAGAAATATCCCTCTGCCATTGTTTAAATGGAATGTCCGTTGCAAGTACTGGTATTCTCTAGAACAGTGGTTCTCAACCTTTCTAATGCCGTGACCCCATAATACAGTTCCCCATGTTGTGTTGACCCCCAAGTGGGTGTGGCCACCAATAAGAGGGAGTAGGACAGCTAGGGAAAAAGGAAAAAAATGGCGGACAGCATGGTTTGGTGACCCCCGTGAAATGGTCATTCGACCCCAAATGGGGTCCCGACCCACAGGTTGAGAACCACTGCTCTAGAACAAAAAGAGCATTGTTGGTAAGACTTCACTTTTCTTCCCCTTCCCTGCCTTAGTTTTCTTTTTAAATAAGTGAATATTTTAATTATTAGATTTTCCTAAAGTAACTCTAACTTTCTATTTTGTTAATCCTAGGATTTGGGTATATAACAGTGGTGTAGAGCCTACAGTTCAAGGGTTAAATATGCCCCCGCAAACTCTTGCACATCCCATGCCTATGCAATCATTTCTGCCTTTGCTTTTTTTAAAAAAAACCCAATCTAGCCTAAATCCTGTAATTTCTTCAAGATCTCTTATTCCAGCACAAAATCTTGACTCTGTTTTAAAGATCATTTAAGGTCAGACAGGTGCTGCCACCTAACAGGATTTACATCAATATTCTCTTTTTATACAGCAAGGCTGCTAGTAACCTTACATTAGTGTTATAAATATGTGAAGATCAAAATTTTAATTGTCAAAAAGATTGAGTACACCTCTACAGATTTTGGATTGGATTACACACTTAAAGATTTTGGATGTGAGCCTGTCAGTAATTAGAAACCATTCTATAAACTTTCCTTTACCATCATTAAACCCTGTAATCAAGACATCGTCTTTCCCATTTTAAGAGTAGGAAAGCCTAGTCCTGATTCTAAATTCCCACAAGTCTCAACTCATCCATCTGATCATTAAATCCAGTGATTGAGCCAACAAACACAAAAGACTATGTAACTGGGGGGGGGCAGGGGGCAGGAGGAGATAGTTTGGCTTGAAAGGATGTATTTAATTCTAACCCAATCAAGACAACCTCTAGTCACATGAATCCATTTAGTCCTCTAATAGCTGTATTGTAGAAAGATACAAAATGTTCCCACAGAAAACAGATAAAGACTTGGCTTAATCTTTTAAATTACTGCATGTAAAGGGAAAACAAAAACAAATGCTTATATCAAAATGAAAACAAAGAACGGACATATTTCAAAAGTTTATCATTAATACAAAGACTATGACATGGGAAACTATATGACTGACATACTGTACATCTACCAATAATATTGCATAAAAATATTTTATAACTAAAAAATACAAACTAAAGTAGGGATTTAAAATCCACAAAAGTAGCAGTTCAAAATTGATATCTTCAACAGATATATCACTATGCACTAGAAACAATTTAAAAACAGGAAGTGTCACAAAACCCAATTTTATTTTAAATAACCTATCATGTTTTAGAACAGTAAACTTCAGAAAAATAGATTAAGACAATGATCATGAGTGAAGATACTATAGTTAATGCCATAACAAAATAGTTGACATGAGAAAAACAGTTTAGAACAGTGGTTCTCAACCTGTGGGTCAGGACCCCATGTGGGATTGAACGACCATTTCACGGGGGTCGCCATTTTTTCCCCCTTTTCCTTAGCTGTGCTACTCCCTTTTATTCTATTGGCTTTTGAAAGCCAACAGAATAGACTCTCTTGAATAGAGTCTAATTCTATTGGCTTTCAAAAGCCAATAGGAAATGTCCAGGCTGTCTCTGCCCTGCTAAGCCTGCCAAAAGTCCTATTCTGCAAACGGTGCTGCACCAGTTGAGCAGTCCTCGACTTACGACCGGTTGAGTAGTCCTCGACTTACGACCGGTTGGGGGTCGCAGCATTAAAAAGGTTGAGAACCACTGGTTTAGAAGAAATGCATTTTAGCATATATCCAACAATGTAACAGGTTAAAGGAAACAGGCTCATACTGTACAGGTTGATACTCAGAAAATTCAGAGTTACAGTATCAGCATGTGATTTCATTATTTACTAACTAATTAGCATGAATTGTCTCAATACTTAAGCAGTGAATCAAGACTCAACCTATCAACCACTACAGCCTTCTTACTATCTGCCTTCCTGCTGTCTAATACAGAGGAAGGGGTAGAGTGAGACATTTCCTAAAACTAACAAAGCAAATAAGTGCGATGAAAGATTACTAGATGTTTTAACATTATTTGTCAGATCGAATTGTACAGGTAATCCTTAAGTTATGAATATAAAATAGAGCCTGCCAATTATATTCATAACCCAAAGATTCATTGATTAGATCATATTAAACGAACGTGATTCTTCCCTGGTTTACCCAATGCATTTGTTAATTGAATGTGCAGGTCTGACCACCCAAATCCTCCCCATCCCTGAGATATCTCATGCTCGCTTACAATCTCTTGCGGTCCCCATAGTTGCTTCTCCCCATCTTGCTCTGCCTGGTCTCCACAGCTATTGGGCCTGATTTACTAGTCTCCCAGATTCCACTTGCTCTCCCCACTCCATTTTCCATGGTTTGCTTACTTTTCAAAGATCTCCAGAGTTCCAGAAGAGGCTGACTCACGTGACAGATGCTGATGAAGCTGTAAGAACATGAGATCTAAGGAAAACAGTTTTGCCAGCATCTGAATAAAAAACCGGATTTTCTGCCACAAGGCCAGCGTCCCTGCAGGCTTCGTTTCGGCCCAGCCTTATGACCAGGTCATAAGTATTGTTTTGGGGGAAATCGTAATTTTGAACCGCTGCTAATTGAATTGTGGTAACTTGAGGAATACCTGTAAAATATCAGAACATCAACTTGACAGGAAGACTAGCACTACAACTACTTTAAACAAGCTATAGTAACAAAATGTTGTTAAGTCTTTAATTATGCTATGCCCTCCTTTCTTTTACCTCACAGATTCTGGCAGGCATTTGCTTAAGTTGCTTCCAAATATTATTTTACTAACCAGAACTAAAATAATGTTTTGTTCCACTTTGCCTATGTAATGGGTAATGACCATCTTCTTTATCTCTACACCAACACAGTAGATCAATGATATTACACTTGTTTTTTCCTATAGGCAGCGGTTCTCAACCTGTGGGTCGCGACCCTTTTGGGGGTCGAACAATCCTTTCACAAGGGTCGCCTAAGACCATCGGAAAACACATATTTCTGATGGTCTTAGGAACTGAGACACCGCTCCTCTATCCATCTCCAGGCGAGGGGAGCGGGAGGCGGAGGAAAGCTCGAGCAGGGAGGGACCTGGTCCGGCGAGGGCAGAGCCGCGTTCAGGCGCTGCTTCTGGAGCTCACGGATGCTGGCCCGGCTCTGGCATGCTTCGGGGTAGAGGTGGTCTATTGTATTGCCGCCAGGAGCCTCAGCTGGCTAAAGCGCCTTTCAGAGAAAGAGCAAGGCCGCGGTGCAGAGCGGCCCTGCTTTCCCCTGCAGGGCAACCCAGCCAGCAGCGTCCTACTCTCGTCATTTCAGAGAGGAGGGAGAGGAAGAAGAAGGCATTTGCCCGGCGGGCTGCTACCTCTGCTTCCTCACGACGGAGAAGTGCTTTGAGGCAGAAGGCAGGTTATAAAACTGACGCTCAGCTCAAAGCGGGGATGGGAGGGCCTCCGAAGCCACTGCTCCTCTGTGTGCAGACGGATAGCTGGACGGCTAGAAAAGTTCCCCAACTCTTCTGCTATGGAGGAAGAAAACCAAGCTTCGAGATTTCGCGAGCAGGTGTGCAGACGTGACTGAGTTTTCAAGAAGCCCGGCAAGCTTTACGTTGAGGCGGACGGTTTATAAAAGGAAGGAGCAGTCTCCTCATGCTCCGGAGTGGGGGAGCGATGGTGGTATGTCCATTTGCTTCCCAGAAAAAGCTGCTCGGGACATCTCCATTGCAAAAAGATAATGCCCTTGCTTTCCTATGATGTCAAAGGTGTCCTATGTTAGGAAAAAACAAAAAACAATCCCCACGCAAAAACAGTCCACTCGTGATAATGCAAAACCTAATGAAGAACGTAGCTATTTTTATTACTCTTATCACAACTCTGAGAAGTAAGTTGGTGGCAGTTGCTGCACAGGAGTTAACTGAGCTCCCAGATAACCCATCCTCACACAATTGGAAGTTTGCATTAGATCCCCTAAATTCCCAGTGATAAATCACATTAATGATAAATCTGGGAGCTTTGTTCCTACTTATGTGGCAGGCATAAAAGTATAGTAACTTTTTCCTCTCTTCCCATGGCAGCTGGTTTCACCCCCCCTTGTCCTCTCCTCCTCTGAGATCCCTGCAGCTCTCCATAAGACAGCACATACTTTTTGATTCCTGCTGCTCAATCCCTCCTCCTCCACCCCCTTGATGGCTTCCTACTTGTGGGATGCAGGGGAAGGAAGCGCCATTTCATTACAGGTGGGAGAAGGAAAACTGGTCCAGGCAGTGAAAAGGGAAGAGATCAAAGGAGGGGGAGCTTTGGAGATGAAAGCTGCTTTGGGTGGATGTTTTGGTCTGCAGCATGTGTTTCTCTTTCCCCTCCTGCCTGCCTTTTCTCTGTTTCCTAGTGTGCCTCTGGAAAGCCAGGAAGGGGGGGGGGGGCAAAATGAATCTGCTCCGAGTGTGGAATCAAGAAGCTCCAAGGGGTCTTTTCTTGCAGTTGCTGCAGTAATGCCCCCGTTCTTTCTGCCCTGGCTGCTGCACCAAAAGCAGATTATTGCTCACTGGAACCAGCAATGGGGTGGGAGGAAGGAATGGATTTCCCTTCTGCTGCCTCTGCCTCAGTGGACAAGACCTCCTTCCAAAAATCTCTCCTAAGATTCTGGCAGGCACAACTCCAGAACTGAGCTATGCTGGCTCAGGAATTCTGGGAATTGAAGTCCCCGAGTCATAAAAGAGCCAAGGTTTCCCTTCTGCCTTCTTCAGAGAGAGAAGCTCTGAAGGTCATTAGGATCAACTGTCCTGGAAAGACAGGGGTCCTCTTCCACACCCACAATGAATTTCAGCTGGAGGTAGAAAAACGGGCAGTGGCTCAGGCTGAAGAGGCAAATTGTGTGAGCCACATCACACACATGGACAACAAATGTCTACAAGTATAGCTCCCCTTGAGTATCACCTCAACTAATCCTTATTTTTTCCCACTCCATAAGCACTCCCCCCATACACAATCATATTAATTTTTCACAGGTCATGCTTAACCTAATCAGGCAACTTCAAGGGCTCATTTAAGAAGAGAAAAGGTCAGGTCTCCCTTCAGAGCCATAGGTGGAGCAGCTGAAGGTGTGATTCGGCACCCATGCTTCAAGACAAAATTTCATTTATTTGTAATCAGAAATAAATATTTCACAATATATAATTACATATTGTTTTGTGATTAATCACTATGCTTTAATTATGTTCAATTTGTAACTATGAAAATACATCCTGCATATCAGATATTTACATTACAATTCACAACAGTCGCAAAATTACAGTTATGAAGTAGCAATGAAAATAATTTTGTGGTTGGGGTCACCACAACATGAGGAACTGTATTAAAGGGTTGCGGCATTAGGAAGGTTGAGAACCACTGCTATAGGAGGTTGTGTTACAGTTAGGGTTAGACTGTTATTGCCTGATATTCATTTGATTCTGACCTTTTTGGCATTTTGAAGTTTTTTATAAGACATGAATGTTCATTTGATCATGGGGCTTGAAGTTGGATGAGTATAGTAATTGCATTAGATCAACCTAACCAATGTGATAGGCTAAAATGAGAGAAGAATAATCATGTATATTACTCCTAATTCATGATAGCAACATAAGATATGAATAAGATAAATCAGAAACGTGAGGGAAAGCATTTGCTAAAAAAAGTACATATTTTAAGCAGTTGAATCCAGTTTGCTAACTAGAGAAATCAGGATTCCAGAATAAAGCTTAAGTTGTCAAAAGCATTGGTTCTGCTTATTGGAAGTCAGCTATAAAATGCACAATTGACAATCAAATGACAACAGGATATTGTGACAGCTGCAAGTGCCAGACAGTTGTGAAGCACTTGAACGATAATCACATGACTATGGGGACACTGCAATGGTTATAAATACAAGGACTGGTCACAAAGTTACTTTTTCAGAGCATCGTAATTTTGAACTATTTCTAAATAGGACAGCTGTTAAGCGACGTCTATCTGTTTATGAATTACCTCAATACCATTTATGTCTTTTACAAAATTTGGGTTCTTGACATGGGACCATCCTTCAAAGTTTAGATCAGCATAGCACAATATTACAGGCAAAATATTGAAAATTGCAAAATAGTCATAAACATAGGGAAAATCACTTGGGGACAAAACTAGCAAAGATTCATTTGCTAAAGTAGGATTTAGTACAATGTATAACAGAACCACAAATTTATTCTTGTTGAAATGTATTCATATTACTACATAAAATTAAACACACAAAAAAGTAGTTTACCTCTTACAAAAAGAGATTCAAGTTTGAACTTTCTAAAATAGTTCATCGTTAAAATATGTAATGAACAAAGGATGTTGCTTGGAGAATCTGTCAATCCATAATTACCAATGCTAGAATAAATTTATTAGTTTATGTCGTGGTATTACTGGCTAAAGGAGAAGGAGGAGTGTAAGGTATTGCAGCATTAGAGTTGCTCCATATGAGGAAACGAAAGAGGTAAGACTACTGGTACCTTTATTTGGTGTTTCCCAAGGCAATTTAGTCAGTATGGCGAGATTCTTGTAAATAGGTGATCAATAATAAAGAAATTGTTTTGGCCTATGCACCAAGTTGTTCTGGTCCCTTGAGGATGACAATTTAACATAATATAAGGAACAGATTTTTGTTTTTGTTATACAATTATACCACCAAAATTCTAGCCTCACAACTATTAAAAATAGATCAAAGTTCCAATTAACACAAAAAATGTGTTAAAGATGAAAATAACTGGAATTCTAGGTGAATGTGTCCATGAGACAAAATGAAGCTGAAAACTTTAAAATGTTACATTATACACTCTGATATAATATTTTGGTTACTTATTTCAGTTAATTAATTAAACCTAGTGCTTAAGTAAGAAAGATATTGTTTCCCATTGTATTCAATTAAATGCTCCACTATTCATGACACAAAGTTGCAGGTTTTTTTAAAAAAAATAGTAATATGAAAAGCATCATTCATTTCACTGTTTCAATAGATTTAGTCTATTGAATCCACTGAGACTCATGGGCAGTTCATCAGCTTAACTATTCTACTTTTTCTTCCAAAGAGCACTGTTCAGAAACATTTCTGAAAACATGTGTTACATCTGTAGCGGATTTACATCTGTAGAATATTGATAGTGACTGTTCTTTCAGTTTTATAGAGATATCATTATTTATACAAGCATTCATATTTCCTATGCAATGAAGATTATTAACAGGCAACAGTATACAGAATTGTGCAAGAAGAAGAAATAGAAATAGAATTAAAATACGTATTTAATGACAGCAAAATGTTTCCTTTAATAGGAGATTGGTATGCAATCTGAACAAATGTAGTATATTTGAGACTCTAGAGTCCCTGTTTAATAATTGGAGTTTGATTTATCAGACTAATGCACCTGTATTTTACAGCTTGAAATGTTGATGTCAGAGATGATGCCATTGTGCTATGTGTATTTCAAAGGAAAATAGGCTGCTACAGTAAACAATAGAAAATAGTTTGCATCTGACTCTTAAATGAAATCCAGAAAAATACAATGAATCTAGTGAGACAATGTACAAGTATAACTTTCAGTTTCTATTCTCAGAGTTCTATAAACAAAATAGCACCCTATGCTATTTAATACTGTAATCAAAATGGTACCTTCTTAATTTAATAAAATACGTCAGTTACAACAGAACTCTATGTGGAAAAAAAGCATGCTGCGGAATGCCTCAAGGCTATCTTGAGCCCAATATTCTTCAACATCTTCATAAATTATCCCGATGAGGGAATAGAAGGGGAACTCATCAAATTTGCAGATGAAACCAAGTTGGGGGGAAGGTGCCAATATTTTGGAAGATAGACTCAAGATTCAGAAGGATCTTGACAGATTGAGCATTGGGTCCTATATAACAACTTGCAATTCAGTAATGAAAAAAGTAAATCCCTGCACTTAGGTAGGAAAAACCAAATGCACAGGTAGAATACAATAGGCAGTAGATGGCTTAATAGTAGTGTCAGAGAGTGGTATCTAGGTATTCTGGAGGATCACCACTTAAGTATGAGTCAGTAGTGTACTGCAATTTCCAAAAAAGCCAATGCAGTCCTAGACTTTATCCACAAAGAGATAGCATCAAGATTACAGGAAGTGTAGTACCATTCTATACTGCGCTAGTGAGACCTCATTTGGAATACTGTACCTAGTTCTGGTTGCCACGATACAACAAGATCCTAGAAATAATGCAGAGAAGACCAACAAAGATCATAGAGTCTGCAGGATAAATCGTATGATGTACAGTTA
This sequence comes from Crotalus tigris, assembly GCF_016545835.1. Taxonomy (NCBI): domain Eukaryota; kingdom Metazoa; phylum Chordata; class Lepidosauria; order Squamata; family Viperidae; genus Crotalus; species Crotalus tigris. The sequence continues at coordinate 148,852 of NW_024100132.1, read as the reverse complement.
CGGCTATGTCTAGCCTAGTAAAGAGTCTCCTCCAGGAGTTGTAGGTAGTCCACCACTGGAAACTTTCAAGAAAAAAATGGACATCCATTTGTTTGAGATAGTGTAAGGTCTCCTACCATGGGTAGGGAGTTAAACTAGAAAGAACTCCAAGATCCTTTCCAGGCCTAGGATTTTATGACTTGCTTGAAAATGAAGCAACAAATCAAGCCACTATATATGATGCTACTGATTGTTATTTTAGGTTATTTCAAGAGGCAAACCTTAACATACAGTGAGCACTACAAAGAAGTGGTTGCCACCTCCTCTATCTCATTAAATCTTTGGAATTTCCCATAAATACAGAAAAGCAGAAGGTAGGGCAAAATTCATATTTTTCCCTAGGAGATCAGCGGTAATAGCTCTTCACATTTTTAAAAATATCCTGAACTTATAATCGTGGTTGAACATAGACTGGATTCCCAGGAGGGAGGAACTGCATTCCAGAGATCAAAGAGACAGCAAAAATTAGATTGGTTGGGAGAAAGAGAGTTAGGACTGCTTCTCTTTAGGAATTCTCAGAGTGTATTTTTAATGATGCAATAGTTGGTTTACTTTGGCAAGACTTGTATCTATAGGTAAAGAATGATAAAAGAAACTGCCTAGAAGTAATTCTATTTATCTTTCTTAATTTGGGGGTCTGACACAACCGTAGGAATACAAACAAAGAATTACAAATAGTCTTTGACTTATAACCACAACTGAGCCCAGAATTCTGGTAGTAAGTTGTTGTGGTCATTAAGCAATCTTATGGATCATTAATCAGGAGGACTCAAAGTATGGAAAGGCCCTGGGAACCATAATTCCATTCCAACCCAGATGCACCTCTTGCACAGATTTGTGCCCTGCTAGGTCTTACACCCTTGGTTCTACTGTTCACTCCATCATCCCTTGCTCCACATACATCTTCCGAAGATCACCTTTTCAAACGAGTGCCAGTCAATGTAATATGTAACCCTCCTTCAGAAGCCATTTTGTGCCATTCTGGAGGCAAGGGGCATCTGTACTCAGAAAGGCGTGGTTTTCCAAATTGTGCCTCTCTGAGACATTGCAAGAATGGTGGCCGCTTTCAGAATAGAATGAAATGGTCTCTCTAAAAGCCATGTGTTGCATCGTCTGGGTGCTCTTTCAGAAAGGTGATCTTTGGAAATGGCCCTTCCAAAAAAGCCTCACAGTTTTCCTATACAGAAATCACTTTCTGCCACACCAGAAGTGGGCACTATTTTGGAAGCAGCCACAATTGCCAGATAGTAAGAACTGGGCCACTTCCAAAATGGTGTCTGCTTCCAGGATGGCATGAGAAGGCTTCTATACAGAAAAGGCCACAAGATGGATCAGCTGATTCTCTTTTGGAAAAGGAATTTTTGGAAGACCTAAGTGGAACAAGGAATGATGAAGCAGCAGAAGGTCCAAATGTGTGGGACTCAGCAAGGCAGGAAAAAGGCTCAAGGCCTTTGGGGACCTAGCCAAGCAGGAAGTTGACCCAAGTGACCCAGTAGAGTGGATAACAAAAAACACAAACAGGTGGGGGTAGTTGCAGCATTCTTGCAGTCAGTTGTAAGGGTAGGTGGATCACCAAGCAATTAAATTATGATCACATGACCGCAGAGGCATTGCAAGGGCTGCAACTTTGCATACAGATTGTTAAATCTCTTCATTCAGCACTGTCATAGTTTTGAACAGTTACTGAACCATATGAATGGTTGTAAATCAAGGATTACCTGTACAACAAAGAAATATAGATCATTTTAATTTCTTTACATAATGAATATTATGCCTAATTTCATTCCTCTGAGTGGCTCCCGTGAATACAATATAATAGGTATAATTTGGAAGGACGAAGATAAGCAAAGGAACAAGACACTCTTCCCAAGCCCCTAAAGCCTGACAAAAAGTCTACATTTCAGGAGGTAGAGTATTCTAGAACAGAGATCCCCAACCTTTCCAACTCTGTGGCCTGGTGGGGGGAGAGAGGGGAGATGGTTCCACACAAGTGGTGGGCAAGCGCATGTGCAGCTCCATTTGCACAAGCAGCGGGCACACGGGCCTGCCATTCATGCAAATAGAGCAACATGCACACTCACCCACTGCTCACACAAGTGGAGGTGTACATGTGCACATGCTCACCTGCCACTTCCATGACCTGGTTCTGATCAGCTCAAGGCCTGGTAGTAGGTTGGAGTTTGGAGGTTGGAGACCTCTGTTCTAGCGTAAGAACTGCCACAAGAAAGCCTGCTTTTAAACCCCTGGACCACTAACATCCCGAGGGACAAGAATCAGAAACATAATTTCCTAGACTTAAGCACCTGCGCATGTCCCATTTTTCGTTGGATAGTATGAAGGAAGATCCAAATTCAAATCTGCTCTCAGCCACAGAAGCTTGGTGGTAAATGTTAAATACTCACAGCCTGACTTTTCATAGTTGTGGGGGGGGGGGGACAGAATCCAATGGATGGCACACTAAATTCATGCACAAACCTACAATTAAACAAAAAATATTAATTTCTTCCAGATACTGCAAAATATTTAGGAAACAGGCTTATCTCCTCCACTGCTATGATAGTGTGTGGGCTTATGTTTCAATTGTCAGAGCAAACTAATTTTCATGTTTGGCATTAAACAGACCTTGATGACCATCTACTGTAATTTCTTTTTCAGATGGATTTGGAGACATTCATATTAATATAACCAATTTCTTTGTTTAAGTATGTTCTATGCTGCCTTTATAGGGTTTAACCCAAAATACAGTTTATGCATTGTTTAAATAAATAAACATGTGGGATGTGACAGTAGTGGGAATAGAAATTCCTACTGCTGTCATATAAATTGTACTCAGAATGGCTACTGGTAATCAGAAGTGCATGATTTTCATATTATTTTTGTTAACTACTTTTCAATGAATGAATTTCAATATATATTTTATAGGGTTCTCCAGAATAACATTTATGAATCAACATTTTTTGAAACTAAGATTATATTATTTCTTATTGGGTTTCAAAAATGTCTAATCCTTAAAATTATTACCATGAAATCTGTGGATGATTTATTACAAAGTGAAAAGTTTACTCTCACTAGGGTTAGAGGCACATAAACTTGAAATATATGAAAGAATCTACCTCCTGTCCATAAAAATCCAATCAATTAATATGTCAAAAGTACATACTTAACATTTTATATAATCTCATGTTATAGACTGGTGTTCATTTTTTTCCTTTGTTACCAGCATTCAAAAAATTATTACAAATCTGAAGAGGGATGAGAGGGAAGAAAGGAGATGAGAGAGAAAAGAGTAAAGGAGGGGAGAAGGAAGTAGGAAGGTTGGAGGAGAAAAGGAGAAGTGGGGAGAAAGGGGAGGAGAGTGGTGAAGGAAAGAGGAGAGGAAGAAGAGGGAAGTAGGGAAGAAAGAGAAGAAAGGGAGAAAGAAGGTAGAGAAGAAGCAGTGTGGATACAGTGAAAGGGGAAATGGGCAAGCAATACCAAAAGTCATGTGTATGTATTTATTTCATTTTATTAAAAGTATCTTATATATGAATGTAAAAAGAATGTATGTTAACATCTGATAAATATCACGGTATATGTATGGGGGAGAGTTTGGAAAAATAAAAAATTATTTAATTATTTTAAAAATTATTTTAAAACAAATTACAATTGATTATGGTGTTCAACATAATGGCCAGGTTTCCATCAAACAAATTAGAAGATTACCTTGGATTACCAGGAGAAAAGTGTATGCTGATATGTATTGCCCATCTGGATCTGTTTACTCTTCCCATTAGCATGATAAATTAAATTAGTTAGAACTGAAAGTTGATTGTATTATTCAAACCAAAAATTTTTGCTTGCCGTTCTCAAACAAGACAACATGAGTATCAGTAGCAAAAATGCAACAGTGCAGGAACTCAGATTTAGATAGAACAGACATGTCAAACTTATGACGTCACTCAAGGTATCGGAGCTTTTTCCCCATTGCTGGCAATGGGATGGGCGGGGTTTCCTTGTGGCACGTCCGGCCCGTGGGCCAGCAGTTTGACATCCCTGAGATAGAATAAGTTTTTCATTTTCTCTTAGTCAACCATAGAAGAGTAACCAAGCCAACATAAACAGACTGTGTTCCCAGTCTTCATTTTTGATAAACCAGGTTTCTCCAAGATCTTGGTTTTGGGTTGTATGCAAGTGTGCTTGTATAGTGGCTAGAATTGGCTAGAATTACTAATATAGAAAAAATCTGAATTACATCAATTCATACAATTAGCAGTATTGAACACTGCAGCATTCTTGTATTACTGCATAATTTATCTGTTGTTACTGAAAGCTGACTGAAGCTTTTCACAGCTGTTTTATTCATGGAAAGACATGTGAGACAAGCTCTATAAATACTATCACACAGAACTCTTAACAACATGCATCCTTCTTACACAGGATGTCAAAACTGACACCTTACACTCTTGGCCAAAATCCATGGCAATTGCTATTTTGGGGGAAACATTAGTAACATTTTAGTCAACAGTTTGTCCCCACAGCATATCATTCTCTCTGAAAATCTTAAGTACCGTATTTTCCGGCGTATAAGACGACTTTCTAAGCCACAAAAACCTTCTTAAAAGTTGGGGGTCGTCTTATACGCCGAGTCGTCTTATACGCCGGAAAATACGGGTATTCTATTTTATTCCTTTACACATGTGGTTTGGTATATTACTCATCAAGTTTTCTCTCCCCCCCCCTCACTCAAAAAGAGTCCTTGATTGGTAGAGTGGCAGTGGGGAGAGCAATTAAACTCTAAGCTGTTTGTTTCAGCAATCCGTCCCCGCGGCTCACCTCTAGCAGGCGTGTGGTTTGCAGCTGCTTTTTGCTAACTTGAAGTCACAGGCTGGTAAATGCCTGTGGGTCTCAATCTGTCTCCTCGCTGCTTCGCACTTTCCAAGCTGGAGATCAGGGTGGGAGGGAAGGATTGGAGGGAGAGGGAGGAGGGAAAGGAGGCGTGTGTGTGTTGTGTGTGTGTGCGCACGCTTCTCCTCGCTGCTTTCTGAGCTGGGAAGGATTGGAGGGAGAGGGAAGAGGGAAAGGAGGCCACGCGCACGCACACACACGCTTTGCATTTTCCGAGCTGGAAATCGGGGTGGGAAGGAAGGATTGGAGGGAGAAAGGAGGCGTGCGTGCGTGCATGTGTGTGTGCGCGCGCACACACACACACACTTCTCCTCGCTGCTTTGCACTTTCTGAGCTGGAAATCAGGGTGGGGGGGAAGGATTGGAGGGAGAGGGAAGAGGGAAAGGAGGCGTGTGTGTGTTGTGTGTGTGTTCGCGCACGCTTCTCCTCGCTGCTTTCTGAGCTGGGAAGGATTGGAGGGAGAGGGAAGAGGGAAAGGAGGCCACGCGCTCCCATGGTTTTATTGTCTTATCCTTCCTTTCAGCTTTAGAGTGAATTAGGAAAAGTTTAATCCACTTGCACTGTTTTATGTTTATATGTTTGATGACAGCCTTATGTTTATAAATGACAGTTTTTCTGCTAAGTACCTGCATGTCATAAGCATTTGAATTAAAATTACCATATTGAAATCAAATCTGATGTTTTTTAATTTTTATTTGGTGTGCGTTGGAAGAGGGGTAGTCTTATACGGTGAGTATAGCCCAAACTCTATATTTTAACTGGAAAAGTTGGGGGTCGTCTTATACGCCCAGTCGTCTTATACGCCGGAAAATACGGTAGCTATACTAAATAACAATTGATTATTCCAGTAGATGATACTAGGAAGTGTATATACTTTGCTGAATTACCTCAGATAATTTCCCAGGAATATAGAATAGTTTAATGAAATCGATATTATACATACATAATTTTCTATGCGTTATTATAAATGAACTGCATAAATGGAAAATATATAATTGTTTACAGAATTATAAAACTAGTCTTTGACATATAACCATTTGTTTAGTGACCAAAGTTACAAAAGCACTAAAAATAGTGACTTATGAGACTTACAACCATTGTAGCATCCCATAGTCACACAACCAAAATTTAGACAATTGGCAACTGGCATATATTATGAAAAATGCAGTATCCCAGACCATGTGATCACCTTTTGCAAACTTCTAACAAGCAAAGTCAATAGGAAAGCCAAATTCACTTAATAACCATATTACTAACTGCAGTGATTCACTTAACAACTACAGCAAGAAAGGTCATAAAATGGGGCAAAACTCATTTAGCAATTATCTTGCTTAGCAACAAAATTTTAGGGTCAATTGTAGTTGTAAGTCAAATACGCCCTATAATCCATATTGTTATTAATTTAAGTGCAGGAAGTTGAAAAAATATAGAAGACAGCATTAGTCACCAACTTTATTTGGCTCTCAATGGATCTGACATGACGTCAGCATAAATCACACTGAGTGTGAAGATGATTTTATTCTTTTAAGTGTGTTAGGACCCATCCATTATTATTTGTAGAAAACCATCCATATGTGCCTTAGGAAATCTATGTTAATAGAAATATTCCATTTTTCTGTTAACATCTTACCTCATACTTCTAAATATTTCATCTGTATGCTATTCTTTCATATCCATTTTCAGAGGAGTTTCTTTTAGAAACTCAAGAGATATATCAATCACTCAGAACTATATAGTTAAAAAAGGAAGAGGTTGGTCACAGGGGCAATTCACATTAAATATAGTTTTAATCATCTTCAAAAGATAACCCTAAGCTAACAGTAACTGTAACCAAAAAAAAGGCACTGGGGCATTATTTTCTCTCTCTCTCTCTCTCTCTCTCTTAAACTTGAACATTTAACCATGTTTACTATATATTTTGAAAATTATTGAAACCAGAGCAAGCCTGTCCAAGTGAATGTTGATTCACTTTATGTCCAATCATATACAGGTAATCCCCAAGTTACAAGCATTCACTTAATGTTCATTTGAAGTTACATGATCAATGCCCCCTAGTGTTTACGAGCAAATCCCAAAATTACGAATATTGCAGCACCATGGCAGTCGTTCGTCCTTATGAATGAGGACTTGACGGCAGAGGCTCTGCAACATTCATGCTATTTCTCCCCCACCCCGTCCCCACAACTCCTTCCCTCTCTCTTCCTGCTGGACTCACTTAACTTGCAAAATCTATCTGCCATGGTTTCTTTCCCTTTGAGGGAGAGGAGAGTCAGCTTGGAAATGCTTTTTGCGCTGACAATGGAAGCTCCTGAGTGCCTTAATATCACACAAATTCAAACACAAATCCTCTGCAAAAGAGGTCATGGTCCCCAGAAGCTTCCATTCTGGGTGGGGGAGTTTTTGCTTCATTTGCATGCCTATGGGACGTGTGGAATTGGAGTTGGCCAGGCACAGGAATGGGGCGTTGACTTACCTGAACGCCTTTTCTCAGCACGGAGATGGATAATCCACTCAGTGGGTTGAGACTGTGTTCCTGCCCAATCAGATCAGTCAGCCAAAGTTGCCACGCCTGTCCTGGACCACGACTTCCCAGTCTTGACACGAGTGCAGCCATTGACTGACAGTAAGACGTTTTGGCTCAACTAAATATACCCTATTATCCTAGTCTATAAGGGTGGGTGTGGATTATCCATCTCCGTGCTGAGAAAAGGCGTTCAGGTAAGTCAACGCCCCTTCTCCAGCACTGGAGATGGATAATCCACGCAGTGGGACATACCAAAGCCTATTGTCCCTTGGGTTGGGGAATAGACTGGTCCCGTGTGTAACTTTGGTCTAGAACCTGCTGGAGAACCCTCCTCCCGAAGGAGGCCTCTGCAGAGAAGTACTTGTCGATTTTGTAATGGCGAATGAATGGAGAGGGCGAGGCCCAAGTGGCTGCCCTGCATACCTCTTCAATAGAAGCCTGCATGGCCCATGCTGCTGAGATGGCAGCGCTCCTTGTGGAGTGGGCCGTGATATGCTTGGGGACTTGCAAGGACTCTGCCTGGTATGCCCCAGTGATGCATGCCCTAATCCACCTACCGATGGTAGAGGACGAGACCTTCCGGCCCCTAGTGGCGGGGTGGAAGGATATGAAAAGCGCTTCCGAGCGTCGGAATTCCGCTGTGCATGAAATGTAATATCTTAGTGCCCTTCGTACGTCCAAGGTGTGCCATTGTTGCTCCAGGGGATGAGCTGCATTTGGACAGAAGTCTGGAAGGACTATTTCCTGTGTTCTGTGAAAAAGGGAGTTGACCTTTGGAATGAAGGAAGGGTCTATTCTTAAGACTACCTTGTCCCTGTGAAAGTGACACAGGTCCTTCCTCGTTGAGAGAGAAGCTAACTCGGATATCCATTGAGCTGACGTGATAGCTACTAAGAATGCTACCTTATGGGTCAGGTAGCGAATGTCACATGTTTTGAGTGGTTTGAAGGGCGCTCTGGTAAGAGCTTGTAGTACTCGTGGTAGTTCCCACTATGGATACCTGTGCACGGTTGGCGGTCTGATGTCCGCAGCCCCCTTGAGAAAGGATCGTATTAAGAGATGCTTGCCCAAGGTTTCACCGGGGCTGGCAGAAAGTATAGTTGAGAGGGCGGTGATCTGCCTGCGCAGCGTGTTTGGCGAGAGGTCCCTCTCTAGGCCATCTAGTAAAAATCCTAGGATCTTGGGGACTGTGATCCCTTCAAGTAATAATTCCTGTTTAGAGCACCATGATAGGAAGCTTCTCCACGTGGCCTCGTAGATACGGTTCGTGGAGGGGCGCCTTGATGCCTGTATGACCCTAATTACACCCTGTGAGCAAGCCTCCTTGGCTAAAATTGACCGTTCAAGAGCCAGATGGCTAGTTGTAGCCATTGTGGCTCTGGGTGGGAGATCTCCCCCTGTTTGAGGGAGATCCTCTCCGGAGGAATCTGCCATGGATTCGTGCAGGAGAGACTCCTCAGGTCTGCGAACCAAGGTCTCCTTGGCCAATATGGGGCCACAAAGATTACCTCGGGTCTTTCCCGCAGAATCTTGCGTACTACCGCCGGAAGGAGAGGTAAGGGTGGAAACGCGTACAGGAGTCCCCTTGGCCATGGGCTCCGTAACGCATCCGTCTGCTCTGCTCCCCTGGATGTGAATCGGGATAAGAAGCGAGTTAGGTGGGCATTGGAAGGAGAGGCAAATAGGTCCACCTGGGGAAGCCCGAAGCGGTGACAGATCTCCCTGAAGATCCTCGGGTGTAGTTGCCACTCCGAGTGATCTATTGTTGATCTGCTCAACAGATCTGCTTGGATGTTTGCCTCCCCCGATATGTGGTCGGCCTTTATGGAGGCCAGATGTTGTTCCGCCCAGCCCCCATAGGAGGGCCTCGGCCGAGAGCGAGCGAGAGTGTGTGCCCCCCTGACAGCTCTGGTGAAAAAGGACGCAAAGGTAGTCGCCCTGGTAGCCCAAGCTATTGCCTGGTGCGTTCTCCTGTAGTTGGACTCACTCTTTCGATCCTCGGTTTTAAGAGCCTCAGCAAAATCTCCTGATATGGCCGTGTCCAATATCAGGGGACCTATGGGTTCGTCCACCACCGGCACCTCCAATGTTCCCTCTAGCTCCCTTGCTACGTTAAATAGCTTCCTCTCCGCATTGCTAGGAAGCGGTAGGGAGGTTGGCGCTGCCCACTGTTTCCTTATTGTGTTTAGGAACATGTGTTTAGGAACATGGTCGGGCATGGTATGTGGTATTGAGTGGTTACCTTTTCGGCGAACGTTGGCTCAGCCTCCGTGTCAACTGTGACAGGCTCCGCTAGTGTCCCATGCCCCAGATGGGCTGTGGCCTCAGCCTTGCGCAGAATGGTAACAAAAAGAGAAGGGTTAAACAGGCCGCTGAAGGAGGGTCCTTGAGGTGAGGTGTCCTCCTCTTCCTCAGACATTTGAATCCCTTGTGACGTACCTGGCTGGTCCAGGTAAGCTTCCTCTGAGACCGACGAGTCTGAGAAGGAGGAGAGGTCCTGATGGTCCTCCGTTTCCTCCCGATGCCTCGTTCTAAGTCCTAGAGGCTTGGCTTTGGAAGTTTGAGCCCTGGCCTCAAATGCACGGTCCACTGCCTGTGCTATTAGGGTAGCTAGCAGATCCCCCGTCAATGCAGGAGGGGTAACCATTGCCTGCGACCCTGCAGGTGCTGTGGTTAGCGTGGTCCTCGGGGTTTCCTGTAACCTCCGTGGGGAGGGGGATTGGGAGAGCGATGAGAATTTGCCTATCCCGCCCTCTGTTTGGGACTGTGATGAGTTCCCTATTGACCAAATGCCCCATGAGTTCCCTATTGACCAAACGCCCCAGCGGTAGCTCGGAGCCTATCCCCCCATTCTGCCTATTTTCAATTCTGGCCCTTTTCTGGGCTCTGTTGAACTCTTTTTCTAGGGCTTGGTGTCTTCTGATTGCCTGCTTGTCAGCCTTCTTTGATGACTTCCTTGCAGCCTTTCTAGGGGCTGCAGAGGATTCCGAATCCTCTGAAGAGGGTGCTCCAGAGGATGAAGGCAGGGCTCCAGTGGAGGGAATGATTGCTTCCTCCATTCTCTACTAACGCCGGGCCGCGATAGGGGGGACCCAGGTAGTAGGAGAGCTCCAACTTTGAGTAAGGACAGGTGCACTACAGGGGGCGTCTGGAACTCAGGAGCAAACTCTGCAAAATTGTCAGAGTTAGTCACTGTGCACGGATAAGAACAGGCATGCTAATGGGAATGCCTGGAATCCGGCTGGATTATGGTGGGTAAGGACGTGACTGAGGATGCCTGGAACCCACCACTAAATCCAGAAGCGTACGGGCCACTAATGGGGGACCCAAAGTCCGGAAGGAGCCAAAGGCAACTGAATTCAGTTAGTTATGAAAGGTTCTTATTTACTTTGGATTGAAGGCACCAAGTCCTGGAACAAGCATCTGATTTGAATGTCTCTAAATGAATAATAGGTGCTCTAGTACCTCAGTACTGTTTGCCTGTTAATTTACTCCAGCGGCTGGACCTAGGCTTCTCAGGGAGCATTGGATCCCCTGTTTGCACAAAAATATGGCCGCCGCTGCCAGGAGACTACTGCGCATGTGTTAAAAAGGCCAGGAGGCTACTGCGCATGTGCTAAAGAGGCAGGAGACTACTGCGCCTGTGCTAAAAGGCTGCCGGGCATGCGCAGAAAGTCTCCCCTCTTGCCTGTGCCACGTGCGGTTGTAACAAAGAGTCGCGCGTGCTCCAAGCTGCCCAGGCAATGGCACCTCGTTTAAATGACCCTGAGCAGCCTAGTGAGTGAAAGAAGCTGCTCCTTCGCTCGCCAGCTGTTTCCCTTAATCAATCTCCCTCCCGGCATGCGTCCCCTTTGTCCTCCGCTCCCCTCGCTAATTGCTTGCCTTTCTGTCTTTCTTTTTTTTTTTATAACGCACGGGGTTGCACGAGCTTCCCCGTTTGTTTAAGGCGGCTGCCGGCTGCTCCGGCGGTGGGAGGGTGAGGGGGTGAGGGAGGGGAGTTAGGGAATTCCCCCTTTCAAGTGAGGGTGGTTTCCCCTCTAGGGAATCTGACTTCCTGAGTCTTACAATTTAGTAAGGGAATTTTAGAGTAATCAATTAAATTGAATTAAATTATCTCCAATTAATTTTTAAAACTAAGCAATTTCAGCTACTAGAAGATAATCCCCCACTGGAAAGGAACTATACTTGCCTAGGAGCCAAAGTTGTGCGTCTGTTCTCTGGGCCAGATCAGTCAAGACTGGGAAGTCGTGGTCCAGGACAGGCGTGGCAACTTTGGCTGACTGATCTGATTGGGCAGGAACACAGTCTCAACCCACTGAGTGGATTATCCATCTCCAGTGCTGGAGAACAATGCCTTCCGTGGCCCGGGTACTCTGCTCGCTCACATGCGCCGGCCTTGGTTTGAAGGCAGAAATGAAGCCTTCAACTGAATGGGAAAACATCACACGGTGGGTCCCCTTGCACCTGTGTCCAAGCTGCTGGCAGCGGCAACAGCTACCTAAGCGACCACGATCTTCCCTCTCCAGCCAGCCACCCACCCTGCCTGGCCTACTGCTTGCTTGACCGGCTGGTGGCACAAATCCTGACCACTCTTCTCCTTGTCCTCCTCCCCATTCAAGTGGCAGCAGCAGCTTCAGTTTCTCCACTCTATCCGAAAGGAAGAAAGTGGAGGCGCAGAGAAGGATTGCTCTCAAGAAGACGCAGGTGCGCTGCTCACTCGCGTGCATCGGCCTTATTGAGAGCAATCCGGCTCTGTGCTTCTGCTTCTTTCCTCTTGGATAGAGCAGAGAAACTCAAGCCGCTGCCGCTCAAACACTTTTTATCCAAACGCAGATCTGAGAGAGATTGGAAGGTCTGTGGCAGCTTGCTCTGGGGGCTCATTTTCACCAGAAAAAGACTTGAAAAAAGATATGCCTTCAGGGAGCCATGCTTTTGCAGGGGATTTGTGTTTGAACTCGCATGATATTATGGCATCCAGGAACTTCCATTGTCAGTGCGAAAAGCATTTCCAAGCCAACTCTCCTCTCCGTCAAAGGAAAAGAAACCATGGCAGACAGGAGACAGATTTTGCAAGGTAAGTCTGGCGCGGCAAGAAGGGAGGGAGAGGCATGAGGTATCTTAGTGCATCGGGGAGGCCTTGGGGGCCTTCCCCACTCTGAGATACCTCATGTGCATTTAACAGCCACCGGCATCTTAACGAGCAGGGAGTTTTCTCGTTCAAGGTACGATTCACTCCAAGTTTTCGAGTTACGAATGGAATGTACAGGCTCCATTACACTCATAACTCGAGGTCTACCTATAGAAGAATAGAAAAAATGCATGAACATAAACTTTTATATTGTTCCCTCCTGTTCAAATTCATATGCACAGTGTAAAACAATGGTGTTACTGTGCTGGCAAATCATTCCATTAAAATAAAGGATTATTCATCAAACACCTAGATGAGCTCTGAAAGGCTTTGATCACTCTCAGAGGCAAAACTGAAGATTGGACTGAAAAGAATGTTATTGAAATCTAGGTTTTACATAGAAGAGAGCTTCGTGGGTTAAAAGATGGTTAGCAAGAATTAAACTGGAATATTGAAAGTAAATTAAATTTCCTCTTACAAGTACCAACTAGTTGGTGAGGCATTAAGGAAGCCAGGTTAAGGGGGGAAAGATAAATAATTTGCCTGATATAATAAACTGTGTAATGCATAAAGCTTATAGGAGTTTGACTCAATAAAATTTTTATTCTATTTTTTAACTATTTTAAATTATTGTCATGTATGCTAAAATACTTTAGATTTCAGTGATAAAGTCTGTAATTTATTATCCAGATCTGAAAAAAAAGGTCAAAAAGATATTCAGAGATCACACAGGCAAAAACACCACTTCTGTTGGCGTCTCCTTAACTGCACTGTGTGATCTGCCAAGATGAGTTCTTTAAAAAAACTGCTAACAATTGGGTCAAACATATCCCTCTATGTTTTCCTTCCAAATTCAAATCACTGCACAGTAATAGAAGCCCTATTTGCATATATTTTAATACTGGCTATACACTTATATAGTTTTAGATCTACGTAAGAAAACACATCATTTAGCTATTATACACAGATAAGCTTTCACTCTATTTTCAATATTTGAAAAATAAGATTTACAGTGAGGGAAAAAATTATTTGATCCCCTGCTAAAGTTGTACGTTTGTCTACTGACAAAGGAACGATCAATCTATAATTGTAGTGGTAATTTTTTTTTAACAATGAGAGACAGAATAACAACAATGAAATCCAGAAAAACCCATTTCAAAAAAGTTATAAATTGATTAGTATTTTAATGAGTGAAATAAGTATTTGATCCCTTCGCAAAACATGACTTAGTACTTGGTTGCAAAACCCTAGTTAGCATTCAGAGGTCAGAAGTTTCTTGTAGTTGGCCACCAGGTTTGCACACATCTCAGGAGGGATTTTGTCCCACTTTTCTTTGCAGATCCTCTCCAAGTCATTAAGGTTTCGAGCTGACATTTGGTAGCTCAAGCCTTCAGCTCCCTCAACAGATTTTCTATGGGGTTAAGGTCTAGAGACTGGCTAGGCCACTCCAGAACCTGAATGGTTCTTTTTTTATATATACAAATTTTATTTATAATACAGTTAAAAACAAACAAACATTGGATTTAATGTGACATTCCAGTATATACATTCTTATTTATTTATTTATTTATTTATGAGACTTATTCTTATCAGATTATTCCACTTTTTACAATCAATTCTTCATCTCTACATATATCTAAGTTTTATATACAATACTTGTTCTAAAATAACATATATTTCTATCTTAATATTCATCTTTAATCCCAACCATCCTCTTCAAATTCCTCCAGCGGTAAAATTTATCCCACGTTTCATAATAAACTGATCCACATTTATCTTTTAATATCATTGTGAGCCTGTCCATTTCCGCACATGCTAATATTTTATGTATTAACTCTTCCTCTGTGGGAATTTCCTTGTTCTTCCATTTTTGCGCTAAAGCAAGCCTAGCTGCAGTCAGGATGTGTAGCAGCAGTTAGATTGTTCCCTTGTCGTATTTTTCTGTCGCTATTCCCAACAAGAAGAGTTCAGGTTTTAACTCTAAGTCCAGTGTTAATATATCCCTCAACCAGTTTCGTGTCCTGTTCCAATACTCACGAATCTTTGGGCATTCCCACACATATGGTAGTATGAACTTAATAGTTCTTCTTGACCCACTCCTTTGTTGCCTTGGCCATGTGTTTTGAGTCATTGTCATGCTGGAATACCCATCCATGACCCATTTGCAACGCCCTGGCTGAGGGACGGAGGTTCTCACCCAAGATTTGATGGTACATGGCCCTGTCTATCGTCCCTTTGATGCGGTGAAGTTGCCCTTTCCCCTTACTAGAAAAAAACCCCCAAAGCATAATGTTTCTACCTCCATGTTTGATGGTGGGGATGATGTTCTTGGGGTCATAGGCAGCAGTCCTCCTCCTCCAAACACGGCGAGTTCAACTGATGCTAAAGAGCTCGATTTTGGTCTCATCTGACCACAACATTTTCACCCAGTTCTCCTCTGAATCATTCAGATGTTCACTGGCAAACATCAGACGGGCCTGTACATGTGAGCAAGGGGACCTTGCAGGCGCTGCAGGGTTTCAGTCCTTCATGGCATAGTGAGTTACCAATTGTTTTTTTTGGGGGGTGACTATGGTCCCAGCTGCCTTGGGATCATTGACAAGATCCTCCTGTGTAGTTCTGGGTTGATTCCTCAACGTTCTCATGATCACTGAAATTCCATGAGGTGAGATCTTGCATGGAACCCCAGACCAAGGGAGATTGACAGTTATTTTGTGTTTCATCCATTTGCAAATAATCGCACCAACTTTTGTCACTTTCTCACCAAGCTATTTGTGTAGCCTTGTGTAGGTCTACAATCTTGTCCCTGACATCCTTGGACAGTTTTTTAGTCTTGGCCATGGTGGAGAGTTTGGAATCTGATTGATTGCTTCTGTGGACAGAGGTCTTTTATACAGGTGACAAGCTGAGATTAGGAGCACTCCCTTTAAGAGAGTGCTCCTATTCTTTGTCAATGAGCAAATGTACAAAATCAGCAGGGATCAAATAATTTTTTCCTTCACTGTAAATAATTTAACAGGATATAGTTATTACTGCTAAATTATATAAATACTTATTAAATTATATGACATTATTAAATTAAGTATTAGTAGACAAAATTATCATTAATAAGCTAGGCAATCATAAGGAGAAACAATATATGCTAAATCTGATAAACTATAATCACTCTCACTGTAAGCAACCAAGTGTACCAGATCCACATTTTTAAAATCACTACACTTGAACAGTTAAAACCAGCAGATCATAGAGCAATTTAACATCCCATAAAAATATGCTTTTTTCTTGTTACATAAGTAAGAGGGTAGGAAAATTTGATGATGATAATGACGGTGACCAAAGCTGGTGGAAAAGAGTTTTCTTTGACCAGTGGAATCTGAAACAGATTCTCTCTGCTGGCACTATGCTAGAAGGATAAGACAGTTCATCAAGTGGCCTAGACTTCTGCCATTAAGAGCTTTATAGGTCACAACCAACACCTTGAACTGCCCTCAGAAACAGATGGTAATCAGTGAAGTTCGCAAAACTGAAGTGTAATATGGGCTGTCCTAGGGCTCCTAAAGACTTATCTCACTGTACTTCGCACCAGTTGGAGGTTCCAAATGGACTTCAAATGTAGTCCCACTGCAGTAGCTCAGATGAGAAATGACCAGAGTGTGAATAACTGAGCACTGGGAGTCATGCTCCAGGAAAGATCATAACTGGTATACACACCGCAGCTGTGCAAATGCTCTCCTGGTCATGCCTGCAACTTGCTGTTCAAGCAGAGGACATGAGTCCAGGAGAACCCCTAAGTTATGAACTGGATCTGAAAAGGCTAGAACAATCCCATCGAGAACAGAGGATGACATACATTCAGATCCTGAGGCTCCATGCACCCAAAGCCATTGAGTCCAAGTTTTGCCAGGGTTTAGTCAAAGTCTGTTGTCTCTCATCTAGATCCCTAGAGCTTCCAGGCATCGCGAGAGGGCAGAGACAGCATTACAGAGACAGCATCACTCAGGTTGTCATGTGTGGAGATTTATTTTGCTCAAATAAAGTTTCTGGGGAAAAAGTATTATTTTTTTCAAATGCCACATTTTTATAACAGCTTTAACACTGTTAGAAAAGAGGGTACTTGAAAATTAGATACTGTTACCTTTATAGCAATAAATTCTATCTGCATATATAAACCTCATATGATGGAGAAAAAGAGGTATGCATTATGACTTCCAAAGAAATACAATATTGTTACCATAGGCTTTATTTTTAAACCTTTTCTCAAGCAGAATTCTTGATAAGAAATTAAAATAGAAAAAATTCTCAAGAATGGGGGTACAATATAAACAGCCTAATGCTTTGCAGATCCTTTGAACTAAAATTCCATAAAGCACTGCCAGCACACACAATAGTTCCAGCTTTAAGAAGGCTATAATTCAATATACACATAGAGTACCAGATTATGTATACTTACAATAGAAGGATTCTTCACATTTATGTACAGAGCAGTTGATTCTTTCAACACTGAAAATTTGCAGACACATACAGAAGCATGACTCAAGCAAAGATGGCAAAATACAGAGAGAAGTAACATCTGAATTCAGAACAATAAATCTTTTCAAAAATAAATTAAAATATAAGCTAAAATAGAAAACCAGAAAGATCAAAACTCTTCAAGATTCATAGAAGCTATTTAAAATTCTGAAGAACAAAAGCTCAGCAAAAGTGTGTACCACAGATTGGGAAGTCTCAAGAAATCTAAGAAGATGCCAGTTTTGTTAATAGATTAAGGAAGCCATAAAAGGCAAAAAAAAAAAGGTTCTCCCAAATAAAGGCACTATTGCTCATATAAGTCAAACAAGGAATACAAAGGGGAAAAACAAATTAAAATTGATAATAACACAAAAAAAATAATTGAGGAGTATATTGCTACGAAGATTAAAATAATTTTAAAGGTTTATTTAAGTCTAAGAAGTAGGAACTGGATGAGAGTTCCTACCATTACACAGCAAAGAGGAAAAATGAATAGATACATGCATGAACTGTTCCCCCCCTCCCCCGAAAACTGCACTGGAAAAACTAAGCCTAGTAAAAATAAGAAATACTGGTAGACCTGAGTTACGAATGTAATGTAGCCTGCCCATTCCATTCGTAACTCAAGGATTTCTAGGAGTGAATCTTGTAACTTGAATAGATCACTCCCTCCTTTCGCCCACACATTCTCTAATCGAATGAGCAGGTCGTTAAGTGCACATGAGGTATCTCTGGGTGGGGAAGGCCATGGGGGACCTAGCGATGGAACAGGCCACCTGCTTCAGACCATTCAAGACCTCCCCTGACCCACTGAAATACCTCATTCTCCCTTGTCTGGGATCCCCACAATTGCTCCCCCCCCCATCCTGCCATGCCAGGTCACTTACTTTGTGAAGATCTGTCTCCTCTCCAGCCTGTTCTTTTGCCTGTTCCTGGCAAGCGGTGAGCAGAGGGAAAAAGGATGAGCATGCCCTGCTCGGCTTCTCTGACACACCAAGGCTGCCTGCCACTTCTGGAATGACAGGCAGCCTCGATGAGTTTCCTCCAAAGGCTCAGCACAGAAAAGTGTTTGCACACCATTAGGGAGGTTGGGACAGCAAACTCATGTTGCTTCAAACCTCCCACTGTCATGCAAACTCTTTTCGTGTATAGACTGGAAGTTTTTGGGTGCCCTGATCTCGCGAGATTTCAAGCACCCATTCTCTGCAAAAGCGAATGGGTGCCTGAAGTTGTACAAAATCAGGACACCTAGCTTTACCAATAAGAATGGAGGCTCCACTCCAGGGCTCCATTTTTATCAGCAATTTGCTTGAGGCCTTTGCTGACAAGAACAGAGGCCCAGAGGGAGCATGCTCCCCTCTGGGGCTCCGTATTCTTTGGCAAAGTGCTTGAGAAGGCCTTTGTGACAACAATAAAGGTCCGGAGGGTCACACACACCTCTCTGGGGCTCTATTTTCACAGGTACAGTGCTTAAAGATCTTGCCAATGAAAATGGAGGCCTGGAGGGATGAGTGGGCCTGTCTGGGGCTCTATTTTCTTTGGTAAAGGCCTCCTCAAGCATTTTGCTGAAGAAAACAGAGTCCTGGTGGGAAGCATGTGTTCTTCCCAGCCTCTTTTCCCAGTGGCAAAGGCCTAGAAAAAAGGCTTTTGTGCTATAAATGGAGACCTACAGAGATGCACATGTCCCTCCTGGCCCCATTCTTGGCAGCAAAGGCTTTTTGCAAAGATGGCAAAAGACTTTAAAAATAGAGGGAAAGCTTCAATGTTTCAGGCCTTCCCTCCATTTGCAAAGCCTTTTGCAGCAGATCTCATCCAGGCCTCCGTTTGCAAAGAACAGAGGCCTAAAGTACAATGAGATCATGCGGTACTTTAGGCCTCCATTCTTTGTGAATGCACCAAAGGCCTGAAGCACTGAAACAGACCAAGAAACCAAAGGCTCTCTAGATCTTCGCAATGTGAGTATCCACAGGCCTAGTGCCTATGGAGACCCTGCATGGGGAGGGAGGGTAATAGGCAGGGTGAATGTTGCAGTGCCTCTGCAATCGTTCATAAGGGTGAACGCTCTCGTGATGCTGCAACATTCGTAATTTTGAGACTTATTCATAAACACTAGGTGGCGCTTATGGTGCAACTTCAAATGTTCGCTAAGTGAACATAATAATAATAATAATAATAACAACAACAACAACAACAACATTCAGTAAATAATGTTTTTTTATTGTAACAGGGATCACCACAAATATGTATAATACTAATAAATTAAATTAAAAAGCACCATGTAAAAATCAAACATATTTAATCCAGACATGTAAAATGTGCACAATTCCAATAAAGACACATTTACCTAGTATGCTGCCAAAAAGACATGGCCATTATAATAATTCCTTTTTTATTTATTTACATATTGCAGAAATGAATGAAAAATGCACTTTATTAATGAAAGGGTCCTAAAATACACAGCAGGTGCGGCAAGATTTTGAGATAACTACTCCTAGATGCGTAGATAGATTTACTGGGTTTTATGTATAGTTTTATTTACTTTTTAGTTCCAGATTGTTTTTTAGTTTTATTGCATTATATTTTACCATAATTTGTATTGTCCTTATATATTAAGGTAAAATATAGATGAAATAAAAGCTATGTCTTTAATTAATTACTCTAATTTTTAACAATTTTTTGTTTGCTCTCTGAACCTAATTACTATTTTTTCTATCTTTTTAAAGAAATTGGAATTATGAAACTGTCATAACTGGCATAACCTTGATCCCAAAAAGTTGTTCTTTGCAGGTTTTAGGTAATTATATAGCATTTGCTAACATTCAGATGTCATAAAATCTTTTTAACAGTGCAAAACAGCGTTCTAGGAAAATAATCACTCACATACTCTTTAAAAGAAATACAATTACAAAAACTGATTCAAAATTTTAAAAATTATTTTGCTTTGTCCACTAAAAATCTTATCCATCAAAAATGAAAATCATCTGAAGATTAGAAATTAATTTATTTTTCATTATTGCATACAAATAATGATATGCAAACAAAAATGAAAAGATGTAAAAAATATTTCCTTAAATACTAGCAGCTGCATCCAAGCAGGATGCATCTGGCTGCATCCAAGAAGAGAGTCTGTTCTGGGGCCCATTCTCTGGAACATCAGTCTTCCAGAGAACAGACTTGCCTTAACCCTACTAACTCTTGTAAGTCTTTGAATACCTAGTTTGGTTACCTTAGGATCTAGGTGTGTGGTTAAGTTTATATTATGCTTATGTTTATTGGGTTGTTTTATTTAAACTGCTGTATAGGTTACTTATTATTTAGTTTTGAAGATTTTATCTTGTTTTTCTTCATTGTTAGTAACCCAGAGTTATATTTGAGAGGGATGGCCATATGACTATGGACTTTTTCAACATAGATTAGTTGCATTAATACTAATGATCATTACATTAATAACTTCTATACTTCTATTCCCTTTTAAATAATCAAGAATAAATCCTTTTGCAAAATTAAAAATTCTAATATGTCTCTCTTGTCTTGATGTTTCCCCCATGTCTACTAAACTTGAAACTCCATCATCGATACCAACAGAAAACTGTAGAAAACTTATTTTAAACAAAGAAGAAATTTCCAAAACTGCAAGTTCTAAACTAGTAAGTCAAGCATAGATAAAGCCAGCATAGAGTAACAAGTTTCAGAAATATGCCAATAGAATGGAAATCCATTTCAGCATCAAGATTCTGGTTTCTATTAAATGAAGAACGCCTCAGAGTATACCTCCAAATAGACATAAATATATCCAGATACACTCTGAAATTTCCATTTAGTACTGCAGACAATTGATACAGAACAATTCATTCATCCACACATACATTCAAAGGAAAATCCATCTTTCTATACAATTGAATGAAAAGCAAATAGAATGACAAGAATTATTAGAAAGCAGAGAATATGATTAAATGGACAGTGTTCGCAATATAAAATAAGAATGATCCAAATTTCTGCTCAGATCAATAGATATCCTTTAGTTCATAGATCAGTGATGGCGAACCTTTTAGAGACCGAATGCCCAAACTGCAACCCAAAACCCACTTATGCATCGTCGAGTGCCGGGTGGGTGTGGCCCATTGGCTGGGCGTGGCCCATTGGCTGGGCGTGGCCCATTGGCTGGGCGTGGCCCATTGGCTGGGCGTGGCCCACTGGGTAGGCATGGCCGCAGTGATAACGGCAGACTGGGTGGGACTAAAACATTCAATCAATCATTTCCAACTTTACAAGACCTTTTCTTTTCCGGCAAGAAGTTGAAATTGACTGATTGAACCTTTTTTGTTTTTGTGCACACGGTGGCGGAGGCCTAAAGCAAAAAAGTTTTATAAAACCCAGCTGAAGGCCTAGGACTGGGGCGTTCGTCACCACTGTCATAGATAGTCTAAAATTAGAGGTAAGCGAGATGACAGACAAAAATCAAATTATTCCAGATGATTAAAGCTAGAGTATTGCAAGAGCTCCAAACAGCATTTCCAAACTATAAGGACAGACAGTAAAGTGGCAGATATTAATTTATTATTTGTGATCTATTTTTCCATGAGGCTATACTAGGCAGCCATACTGCAATAAAACAGAGAAATGAAAAGAAGTGTGAAATCGAATTTGGGTCGGTCACCGGGACCAGAGATTTACTCTTCCAAGCTTTTGGATTCATGCTGGAACCCACCTTCAGGGAATTTCCCAACAGACCCCTTGTCAGTTAGCAGGAGTGCTGAATTACCACCTGCCTATCAAATACAAAGAGCCGAAGTGGCGCAGCAGTTAGAGTGCAGTACTGCAGGCCACTTTAGCTGACTGTGTTCAGCAGGTCAGCGGTTCAAATCTCACCGGCTCAAGGTTGACTCAGCCTTCCATCCTTCTGGAGTAGGTAAAATGAGGACCCAGATTGTTGGGGGCAATGTAAATGTATATATATTGCTTACTGGTGTACACCGCTTAGAGAGTGCTTGCACTTAAAGCGGTATATAAGTCTCATAAATAAATAAATAAATACTTAGGAGCCGGGCACTTGGCAGCCCAAGGAAACAACAGCCAATCGCCACCAATCAACACACCAATCAACCAATAGGAAGGCAACACAAAGACACGACTCACAGAACAGCCCAAAGCACATATTCCAGTAGAGAAATTCCTCAAAGATGGGCTCCAGCATGGGTCCAAAAGGTCAGTAGAATAAATCTCTGATCCCGGTGACTGACCCAAATTCTATTTTGCATCATTATTCTAGGATACATATATTTGCCTTCATTCGTGAAGTGTAAACATAACAGTAGCAAACTAATGGAATAATAGAATAAACAATGAAAATGGAAACAATGAGAATATAGTGATATGAGAATAAAAGATGACCATGTAGAGAAGCAAGGAAGGAGGGAGGAGGTCGTGCCTGCTATCAAATTTAGTGTAGTATCCCCCACTGGGTCCCAGTCTAACCAGCAGAGCCAGATCTTGGGCTCTATATAGGAGGGTGGAGAAGATCTCACCTTGGAGAGAAAAATGTTCCATAGGGCAGGCACTCCAGCAGGGAAGGCTCTTCTGGATCCCGGTAGTCGAAGTTCTTTAACCAACAGGATCCAAAGTAGGTTGTCTCTGCTGGCACAAATGGGGCGGGCTTGTGCTAGTGAAGTGGTTCTCAACCTTTTTAATGCCGCGATTCCCAACCGATCGTAAGTCGAGGACTACTCAACCGGTCGTAAGTCGAGGACTACTCAACTGGTGCACCACCGTTTGCAGAATGGGAATTTTGGCGGGCTCAGCAGGGCAGAGACAGCCTGGACAATTCCTATTGGCTTTTGAAAGCCAATAGAATTAGACTCTATTCAAGAGAGTCCATTCTATAGGCTTTCAAAAGCCAATAGAATAAAAGGGAGTAGCACAGCTAAGGAAAAGGGGGGGGGAAATGGCGGACTGCGTTGTTTGGCGACCCCCATGAAATGGTCGTTCGACCCCAAATGGGGTCCCGACCCACAGCTTGAGAACCGCTGCTCTAGAGAATGGGGAATGTGCAATCTTGAGTCTTATTCTATTGCTCATATTTCATTGGCATGATTTTCAAAAACATCACACTAAGTGCTAGCATCATTCCTACCGAAGAGGCCCAAAATAGCTAAGAAATAAATAAGTTGTTCAAAACTGAATATAGGTAAAATATTGATAACAAAACTACCTTCAAAACTATCCCTAGTGAAATAAAGTTATTTCAGGAAAGACAATTCCTAAAATTCTGTAAAAGCTATGATTCTCTGTACAGTTACTTTCATGCTTCAGTTATGCATTCAGTTGTTATAATTTAGTCACTGAAAACAGATGTAGATGCCTCTGTTACTTGCATTAACATTGTGCAAAACATCTGAAAGAGATGCTGGGAAATGTTTAAATGTAAGAACAAAGCACTTCTTTTTGAAGTTACCACTAAAAGACCTGTTTCTTTTATAAGCCTCTTGTATCTGCTTTGAAACTTTGTTCCCAATTATCTCCTAATGCATGAAAAAACAAATCGTGGAAGAGGACATGGCCAGAAGAAATTTTGAAAAGGCCATCTTGAAAAAAATCTTGCAAAAGATGTATACGCTCTAACAATTTGAAGAGAAGTGATTTGTTCATGCTCCTGAATAGTGCATAGTCCTTTGGATGTTTTCAAGCCTATTTTTCTTATGTTATAAAATTTATGTTAAATACCTTTTTGGGTAATATATTTGCACAACTGTTAACCTCAACTATTTTACTTTAGATGAATTTAATTTTCCTTTACGTTTAATTTAAAATATCATCCCATTTCAAACAATTGGCATTAACATTTCTGAACAGATTGTAACAAAACAAAACCTACCTCACCTCATACAAAAGTCTCCATTTGATTGTCCCCAACTCTATTTTGCTTTGTTAAAGTCATGTGGTAAACCCTCGTGCATGAGATTAACATGCCCATGTCCAACCAACAGAAGTAGCCTTCTGTGACTAGGTCTGTAATACAAAATTTCTCCTTTGATAATAGTTGGTGTGTTTTTTCTCACTGTATAAAATTGAATGATTAGATGTCCATTTCTAACAGTCAAGCAGATCTGCTTTGTGGAGAAATGAAAAATAAACAGTTTTGCTCACAGTCAGAAATTTAAATCCGTGTAAAACCATTTAAAGTGTGCTTATTCCAAAGGAAGTCTAATTTAAAAATAAAAATGCCATTCTTGGAGAGGGAACGTCTTATTAGAAATGTCGGTTTGAAACGCCAATTTACATCCACCTTACAACAGTCATTTTAATTTTCGGCTGTAAGCATTCATCTCTTAACGAATGCTCTTTTTCTTCTTCTTTGCGATTCACTTAAAGCAGGAGTACAGTACAGGCTGATCACGTGATTCCTCAACAGCAGATCCTGCGGACTAATTGCTTAAGGCCCGGATTACACTAAAGCCATAAGATTGGGAGATCTATAAACTGTGCAGAAAGTGAACCAAGAAGATAACAAAAGCACTAGGTATGCATGTTTAATAGCAAGCCAAACAAAAGAGCACTTAATAGAAAGTTCCGATTCCCCCCCTCCCCCGGAAAGGACAAGAACTGCATGGAAAATGCATTTGCTTCAACACAAGAATGCTACTTCTCCATTTTTTATTTTTTTTGTCATCACCTGGGTGACAGAAGCCAAACGGCAACGTCGGTTCAGCACCCGCTTTTCATAGGACTTCTCTATTGGCACAATCCTCACTATACCCAACAATTATCCAGTAAAACTGGTTACTGTCTGACACTCTAAATACACTTCATGACTATCAAACGCTTGTCAGGGTTTGGAAATGCAACAAGCCCCTTTCCCTCTAAAGAAAGCTGGGCTTGTTTTCATCTTTCTACGCACAAGAAACCGCATCAGGCAGGCGGACAGAAGCGTGGCCTGTAAAGAAAAAGGAATGTGGGCAATGCCTGTAGACAACAGACCGGTCAATATCCGCGGGACTTCAGGTCATCGCAACTAGGACGGAGAGGAGCTGATTTCCAGCGCAAACCCTTCGCCACCTCATACGGACGGCTCGGAGAAGACGGAAATGCAAAAGCCGCTCGTTCGGGTGTGCGCGCGCCTGGCCGGCCAGTTCTATTTACTCACCCCCCAGCCACGCGCTCGCTGAACCCGGCGTCTCATCTACCCACTCTCCACAACAGCCGCTAAGCACGCCGGCAGGACCCGGATGCACATCAAACGAAGAAATAAATAAATAAATAAAATGCCCAACGGAAGTGAAGGAAGGAGGAGATCGAGAAGGTGCACAGTCCAGACTTCCGCTTTTGGCTTTTTCTACCGCAAAGCGGAAGAAAACCTGACCCCAGAGATTGGTTAAGAAATCGAGGATTTTATGTCCCCATCAGCACCTGGCCAGGAAACAGTCTTAGGATACTATTCTCAGACATCCTAGATTTTTTTTTCAGTCGTATAAAATGCGACTTCGATACCTGCAAGGCTGCAGTTGAATGACGGAATGAGTCAGAGTTAAAGGAGCCATCGGAGGGATTGAGACTTCCTATAACTTGAACTTGTTTTAAATAAGAGACTGGGGAAACGAAAGTGAGAGGGAGAGGAAAATCTAAATCCCCTTTAGCATAACCTTTTACTGACCATAATGCAGTATTGCAAGGACTTGCCATAAGCGCATTTCTCTACGTCCTGACAAGAGAAAGAGCGCCTAAGAAAGAGCCTGGACATCAGTGCCCTCTATCTTCTACCTGGAGAAGCGGGACTATCTCACGCTAGATGCTTGGTGCAGAGTCAGGAAATGCAACCGAGAAGTTGGAACTGAGTCGCCTTTTCAAAACGCTACGGATCTGAAGAAATAGCCGTTTGTTTTACACACACACACGCACACACACACACACACACCCCGGCCCCGGATCTGAAGAAATAGCCGTTTGTTTTACACACACACACACATACACACACACACACACCCCTGCCCCAGATCTGAAGAAATAGCCGTTTGTTTTACACACACACACACACACACACACACACACACACACCCCTGCCCCGGCTTAGAGAATCTGGGAGAATGACAACAGGTGTCTTCAATACATGAATGCACCGTCAGATTGTTCCAGAGGGAGCTATGTTTTCAGCACAGATAATACAGTTTTCTTTCCCATTTAGCAGATAGAGAATTTGTGAAAGAAAAACCCCAAAGTATTTTCAAGATTCCTACTTCTACCTGAAAAAAATTGTTATCTTTCTGGATTACTCCATTTTGCTCCCAAAGTAATCAGTCTAACCTACCCCAGCTTACTATGAGGGTGAATAACAAGGATCTGAAAAAAAGCTTACAGTTGATTCCCAAGTATGCCAATCTTCTCAGTTAATTACCATTTAATTAATCATGAATCTGCTGGCAAAGCCCCAAACTGCTAAGATTACACAACACTAAATAATAAACTTGAGCCTGTTAGGAATAAAATTTTAGAATAAAAAATAAAGTTAAGTGACACGTACTCTGTAAAATTTCTAAACGCAGACAGAAAGATTTCTACACAAAATTTCTACACGTACACTGCAAGATTTCCACACAATTTCTACATGTACACGTACCTTGGAAGAGTTCTGCACGTAGGCTATAGGATTTCCACATTGAACTATAGGATTTCATGATAAAGTACATATAAGGGAATAGGTGAAGCAAAATAGTAAGGGGCATGGATAATGTATTTTGTTTAGGCGATCCTGATAAGATTGTAACCTCAGAGGAGGGGCCAAGGCGTCGGGATAGAATGTATATAATGTGTGTTTTCGCTGTGACTAGGTGTGGCTCAAATATTTATTTGGAATCCACCACGCTTTGCAAACCGTTGTAGCCAATAAATCTCTGTCTAATTTCAACTTGCAGTTTGGTGTTATTCAGTGGGCTAGAATTTCTACCAACAGTTTTGGCGCCCAACATGGGGCTCGAGACCGGGATCGTTTGTCTGCACCAGATCCAGAAGGTGATGTGGAAGGCATGCCCTGTCGATTTCGACAGTCTATCTCATCTTGTTGGTAAAGGAGCAGCAACGCTTTCCTCGGCGAACCCATAGAGTTGATATTAGACAGAGATACGAATTGAACCGGTGTGTGTGTGTTGCTGGCTTCCGGGAACTGGGCAACTCCGTGCACGGACCTAGGTAAGTGTTCTGGAGTGGCCAGTATACACTGCCTAGGCAGTCGGTGGGAAGACTGGGTAGGCCTGTGTGAATTTGAGACAGTGTGTGTGTGACATCCCAAGTATCCACTTAGCGAAAGTGGACCTCTGATATGTGAGTGCATATCTAGGGGGATCAGGGGGGAGTGAATTAAGTAATTTATGTGAAGTCTCAATTAGAATACACAGGACGGTAAACCAGTATGGGCAACACAGAGAGTACTCCAGGAAAGAAGTGTTTGAAAAAAATAAGAAGGAACCCCAAATTGAATATAGATAAAGAAAGTCCATTAGGGATTTTGTTGAGTAATTGGGGAAAACCTCCATATAATGAAATAATTAGTAAATTAGACATAACCAAGGAAGATATGGTTAATTTGTGTTGTTTTCTCTAGTGGGAAGATGAAAAAGTAGAGTGGCCTAGATTAGGAACAAATGACTATTTTGCTTATCAGAATTTATATGAGTATGTGTCAAGGAAAACATGTAAATCATTAGTCAATGAGTTAGACTATGCTTTAATTTGGAACCCAGGTAAATGGGTCACCTTGACTATGAGTGGCCCTAGCCCTCATAAAGTAACCTCAATATATTTACAAGAAGAAGAGAAGAATGAAATAGAGGAAGAAGATGATGAAAAATCCATGAAATATTTACCCCCACTTTATAATCCTAATCTACCACAACCAACAAATGTACAAATACCTATTCCACCACCCCTACCAGCTCCTGTAACACAAGCCCAGGGAGCTGTGAGAGGTGGACCCTATAAGGTATTAGTAAAAGAATTGGAACAATTGAAGAAAGATATAAAGAATTTTCCCTTTAAGGATAAACCACTACAGGCTTTTCCTTTAAGAGAAGTACCCAATGGAGTAGATGGCCAAGGACAGGCCCGTATCAGTTTTGTACATGAGCCTTTAAAGGCATCTGAATTATGCGCCTTTAAGAAAGAAATGAAAAGCATGATAGAAGATCCAATAGGGGTAGCAGAGCAACTGGATCTGTTGTTAGGAGCAAACATATACACATGGGATGAATTAGGAGTGATACAGAACATGTTATTTACAGCAGAAGAAAGACAGTTAATTCAAAGAGCAGCTCATTTGGTCTGGACTAGGGAACATAATCCCCAAGCACAGGGGGCAATTTTGGCAGATGTAAAGTTTCCTGTAGTAAGACCAAATTGGGATAATAATAATGCTGCAGATAGACAAAACATGGAAGATATGAGAGTATTATTAATAAGAGGAATAAAAGAAGCTGTCCCAAAAGCACAGAACATGAGTAAAGCTTTAATGATAGAACAAGAAAAAGAAGAATCTCCAGCTACATTCCTCCAAAGACTGAAAGACGAAATGAGGAAGTATTCTGGAACTGATCCAGATGACCCAGCAAATACTCTTCTGGTAAAAATACAATTTGTGGTAAAATCCTGGCCAGATATAAGTAAGAAATTACAAAAATTGGAGGGATGGACAGGGAAAAGTATAGATGACTTGTTAAAGGCAGCACAAAAGGTATATGTGGAAAGGTATATGTAGAGAAATTTAGACAACAGATAAAATGATGGTTGCCACAATAAACCAAGTAATAAAACAAAAGGAAAAGAATACAGAAGGAAAATGGATATTACCTGATGGATAGCAGGTGTTGAATAAAGCCATAACACGTGAAGTAATCCAAACACTCCATGAGGGTTTTAGAAGACATGTTTCTGAAAGGTATGGCTACAGGAGAGTTTTCACTGTTGTGAAACAAATAACGGCCGGATGTCTCATTTTGCAAGAAAGTTAATAGGCAAGCTCTAAGAGCAAAGGAAATTGGGAAAGGAAAGGAGCTCATTGGCTTTTGAACAGTTCCTTAAAATTATAATAATAGTTATTTGTTTGCCAGGAGAAAGTATGAAATGAAATATCTGTATGTGAAAGTGTTTATACAAGCAGTTTGAATGGAAGTGAATGTGTGGCTATGCTGATCCTGTGTGTGTGTGTGTGTGTGTGTGTGTGTGTGTTTCTCCCCCATCCCAGACTGTGAAAGAAACAGTAAACTGAAGATTTTTTTTGCTGTTACTGTAAAAGTGAAATGGAAAATGCATGTGAAGAGAAAACTATTTTGTTAGTGGTGAAATTGTTGCATAATTTCTTCTTCTTTTCCTGTCTCTTTCCCCCCACCCCCAGCCAGCTGTGTTGCTTTAAGAGCAAGAAAGACAGAAAAGAAAAGGGGGGGGGTCTGATCTTTTTAACTTTTTTTTTCTGCTTAGAATTCTAGTTTGAGGAAGGTGAGCTGGATGTGAAATTTAATACCCATTCTTGCAGTAAGAAATAAGGTTATTTTTTTTAAATAAATGAAATATGAGAAGAACTGGAATACACCTATATAACCATTAACCAATAGAAATGACTTTGAATTGATTCGTTTAGATTTATAAATGATTTAACCTATTTAATGGAAATTTGTTTCCATCTGAATGGAATCTGATTAAATTGGAATTTGACAAAAATTATATTAAAACCAGAGAGTTGATACTAGAGTTTGATACAAAACTATTTCAGTAACTCAGAATATTTTATTAAGCTTGTATTTATTTATTTTGTGGAGTTGCTTTTTGTTGTTGTTTTATTTATTTATTTATGTTTTTATCTCTGTGCAGGACACACTGATAAAAATAAATAAATAATAATACCTAAGAGAATTGAAGGAATTATAATTCAACCCTTGTTTAAAATGAAGGAGTTGAGAAAAAAATTAGGATTATAAATGAGCTATGTTGTTTTGAATAAAGATTTGTATGCAAACGAACTCAAGCAGAGTTTGGTGAGCGCTCCTTTATTGGCTCTTTACTAAGTAATCTGTTTGTAAATACATACGGACAAAGGAATGGCTAGGGGAGGGATAATTGATACTTTTCTATGGTTAATATATGGTTGGTTATACAATAAGTATGATATGTAGACAAATACATATAATGTTCTATAACATCTAATGGTGAGGCTATTTCAATGTATTCAAGTTGATTTTAAATTACCTCAAGTGGGAAATTCCACAATATGAAACTCAAATGACTTGGATAAAATGTTTACCTTTAGTATTGTTGCGAATAAGAACACAACCACAGAAAGATTTAGGATTGTCTCCTTATGAGTTGTATGGTGTGTCATTTATGCCTGGAAACATCTCCATGGACTCTTTAGTAACAAGGGATAAAGTAATAAGACATTATGTGCATAAACTGTCGCAGTATCTTGATCATTGCAGGAAACAAGGCTTGCTGATCCAAACATCCCCTTTGGAATTTCCTGTCCACAAGTTTGAGGTGGGACAGTGGATCCTGATCCGAATGTGGAAGGAGGAGAAATTGCAACCTAAGTGGGAAGAACCATTCCATGTGTTGCTGACCTCTGAAACTGCAGTTCGGATGAAAGAAAAAGGATGGGCTCATTATACACGAGTGAAGGGACCAGTAGCTGAACCAAAAGGACAGTGGACCTGTGTTCCGGGTGACAACTCGTTTAAATTGATACTTTGAAAAATTCCTGTTTAAATATGTTGGTACTGTGCTGTAAATGCCATGTTGATTGTTGTTGTTTCCATTGTATTGACTGTGTAAGATGTACTGGATGTGAAGAATATTTTGGACCATACGATATAGTACTCATTGAAAAGAAATTGAAACCTTTTGAGGAATATACTGAGACATTGACTGGAGTGGTAAGATATACTCTAAAAGATACTCCTTCTATCCAATTAGTCCAGGAAGAACAACGAGAAGCCTTCATAAAATATCACAGTTTAGAAGAAGATTAATATAAAATATAATTAATATAAAATGCGAATATTTGTCCCTGGCTGTATATCTCTCCCTCTCTAGGGAGTGATATAGAAGAGCAACAGAAGCAGAAGGATGTGAGCCTGCATTACCAATGCCACCAAAGGGGTGTGCATTTCAATCTATATGTCAATTAAATAAAACACAATATTCAGTTTGTAAGGAAGAGACAAAAAGATACAATGCTATGATCCATCAATGCCAACATATTTGAATTTCAGTATATATGTGGGTTTAGCTAAAGTAGGAGTGAGACAGAGACCTGAAGGTGAAGAAAGATTAATATACATTAATTCTACTAAAATATTAGAAAAAGGGACAGAAAAGCTTTGATACAATTTGATGCATGCACAGTATTAAGTTTATCTTATCTCGCCACAAAGTGTGGAGACTCTAGTTGGATCTCAGCCTATAAACAAAATCATAAATATATATGTTCCACTATTTTGAACTTTGCACATAGAAACCCCAATCAATGGTTACTTTGTGGGGGATCTATTAAATGTTCAGGGTGGAGTTGTGTGTGTATTACACTGGAGGAGGTTATCCAGGATGTAATGGTATTACCAAATTTAAAAGAATATATGGAACTAATATGATGGAGTTGGAAATCACTAAGAACCATTCTGATATAGTAAGTTATGGATTTGGGATAGACGGAACAGGAACAGATCCATTAACTTATATCACTATAAAGAAAGAAAAGATATATTAGCTAAGGAAGGAGGGGTATGTGGGAAGTTTAATTTAACGAATTTTTGCTTACAAATAGATGAAACAGGTGCAGAAGTGAAGCAATTAACCACTGAAATGAGACAACTTGTACATGTTCCAGTCCAGACTTGGACTGGTCTTTTAGATGAAGGGGGATTTTTGGGAGGAATCTTTTGCAATTGGAAAGAAGCATTATTCATGGTGGGCATAATATTATTAGGACTAATGTGTTTGCCCTGCCTAATTCCTATGATTAAAAATTTAATCCATACAACTGTAACAAGTATAACGGATGGCATCAAACAGGAGGAAAAGATACAGGCACTGTTAGCCTTTAAGGAAATCAACGACAACGCAGACATAATAGAAAATAAACACAAAGAAGAAATTGAAATGAATTTAAAAAGATTCTAAAATTTTATTAAGTGTGAAAAGAAAAAGGGTGGATCTGTTAGGAATAAAATTTTAGAATAAAAAATAAAGTTAAGTGACACATACTCTGTAAAATTTCTAAACGCAGACAGAAAGATTTCTACACAAAATTTCTACACGTACACTGCAAGATTTCCACACAATTTCTACATGTACACGTACCTTGGAAGAGTTCTGCACGTAGGCTATAGGATTTCCACATTGAACTATAGGATTTCATGATAAAGTACATATAAGGGAATAGGTGAAGCAAAATAGTAAGGGGCATGGATAATGTATTTTGTTTAGGCGATCCTGATAAGATTGTAACCTCAGAGGAGGGGCCAAGGCGTCGGAATAGAATGTATATAATGTGTGTTTTCGCTGTGACTAGGTGTGGCTCAAATATTTATTTGGAGTCCACCACGCTTTGCAAACCGTTGTAGCCAATAAATCTCTGTCTAATTTCAACTTGCAGTTTGGTGTTATTCAGTGGGCTAGAATTTCTACCAACAAGCCTTACATGCTTCAGTGACTGGCTTCACACAACATGCTGCCAAAGCCAAATCAACCAAGAATTTAGCCATTACTCATTTCACCCCAATTCTAATGCTCCTATAGAAATACTTCAAAACTCTACTCGTTGAGGTCCTATGATATAAAAACTACATATGTGAAAATTAAAGAAGAAAATGCAACTCAGATTTTTTTTATGTTACCAGAATGCTTAAATCAAATCTGAAAATTAAATCCATTTGGAATATTTGATATCCATTATATTGTCAACATCTTATTTCTTGCCTATCTGTATCCAGTGAAATCTAAATAATTTAATTATGGTTTTGATCCACCATTTTTCCTATGTATCTTTAAGTAATTTCCATCGCATACACCTTTCAGTCAAAATTTTTCCCATATGTTATTACTCAATTTTAATTCACATTTTGAATACAATGTTTGATGACATCACCAAATACTATTCTTCTCTTGCTTTCTAATAAGAGCAAATATGCTTTAAAACAGACAGGTGGTGAAAGCAGGTACACTACCTTTTTTGTTTTAAGAACATGGGACAAAATGTTAAAGTAGACCCTACTTTTTTTTAATCTGCAACATAAAACCAGAAATTGCCAAAAGAAAACAGCAAAATCCAGAGCTCAAGAACATGTCTTCCTTCCATATTTCCATAAAGGAGATGAAATTTAGAAATATCCCAATTTAAGTATTGTTTTTAACATTTTAAATATTTCAGATAAAAATCAGTAGCTTTTATCCTAGTATAAAGTAATTAAAGAATTATTCTGGAATATGTTGAACTGCTATCTGGTACTTCCTCTTTTGTTTCTGATATATTGCTAACAGAAAAAACGGACAAGTACACATAATAAATCAACTGATATATAATTTGTAATTTAAAACAAAAGTAATATTGAGAAATAGATATGTAACAAAAGTTTGTACCTTAAGTTGCACTTATCAACAAGTGATTTGTGAGGCAACTACCGTAGTGACACAAAAGGTTCCTGTACTATTGCAAATAGACAACTTTTGGTCTGTTAGGAGATAAGAAAATCAGATCCCCTGCCTGGAAAATACATTTAAAAAGGTGTAATCAACATTTTTTATAAAATGAACCATATACATTCACCATCTTTACCAATCCCACAAATGGTTCATTCAAAAATTATCTTCTGATATTCTTTGTCCCTTCCATTTTTTTATTTTTATTTTTTTATTTACTTATATTTAATACATTTTACTGAATTATAAACTACAAAATACAATGTAAATAATAGGACACAATGGGGAGGAAAAAGGGAAAGGAAAATGAGGGAGGAAAAAAAAAGACACTGATTTCCGACTTTCTACGTTGCAGTAGATAGAATAAAACATTAACATCAAACCTCAACTTTTTACTTTTTCATAATAGTATAAACTAGCCATTTCTGTACTAACAAATCAATCTAATCAGTAAAAACCATCAAAGTTTCTTTTTTTTTCCACCTCAAGCACAAAGTCCAGAAGCGGTGTCCATATAGAAACAAAAGTAGTAATAATAATAATAATAATAATAACAACAACAACAACAACAATAACAACAACCACCAGTGAGGCACTACCTTGACGTGGTTGTGGGGCTTGTGTACTCTGAGGAAGATGAGAGCTATGCCAGAGGTTCAACCATACTGGACAGGTCTCATCAGAGGAGTCAGACAAAGAGTGTCTCTCCTATAAAAAATATGGTGAGACGTAAATTTCAGAATGCCATACCGGCTCGGACGTCGCCCGGGTTAACAAGGTCCGCACTAGATATTGGAGTTCCTGGATATCTGGTGAAAAATGGGTTACAGGACTCAGGACTGTTGGCTGAGCAACCAGGGCCAGCAGCTGCAGAACTACTGGAAGAAAAGGTGTTTACCCGTCGCAGATACACAGTGATGGAAAACAAAGAAATAATGATCTGTTACTACAGATCAAGTCCAACAAGACGAGGATATCTAAAACGAATGCACCAGTTCTGGAAAGAACAACATCCAGAATCAGAAATAACAGAACAGAGACTAGCAGATCAACGCCGATTTATAACACGAAATAAAGTATTTACAGAAACAGAATTGGACGAACTGCAAAGGTTTACCCAGGGCAAAGAAATCAAAGCCTTACAAGAAGTAATTCAGAATGTAGAGGCAAACCAGGGGGAATTGGCAGTGAAAGAATCCAGTAGAGATATACAACTGTTCTCATTTGGAAACCAGGCAACTCTTCCTCAGGAAGAACAAAACCCTCTAACTAAAGAAATAAAAGAATTGAAACAAAGAATAATTGAGCATCTAGAACAGCACAAAAACAACAGAATAAGGCTGCCTGCATTGAAGCTTGTTCAAAGAAACAGCTAGCACAAGCATTAAAAGATGCAAATACTGCAATAGCAAGTATAAGCACCAATTCACTGCAAGAAACAAACCAACTAATGTACAGCACAGCTGCAATTATAACAGAATACCTGGGATGTAAAATCAACAAAAAAGAAAAACAAACGAACAGTGCACCCAAAAATGGAAGGTTAGACTAGAAAATAAGATCAGCAAGTTAAGATCACATGCAAGCAAGCTAGAGCAGATGAAAGAAAAGAAGCTGAAGAACAAGAAGACCAAAGAATACCTAATCAAGAAATACCACTTAGAAACAAGGAAGATCAAGGAAGCACTGGAAATAATAAAGCAACAAATAACAGCTATAGCCAGGAAAATCAGTAGATATGAAGCTCGAATTGCAAACTATAGGCAGAACCTCCAATTTCAATCCAATCAGAAACGTTTCTACCAATCCATCAATGGAGAAACTGCAAGGAATCAGTCAGTACCTGACAAGGAAGAAACAGTGCAATTCTGGAAGCAGATATGGGATAACCCAAAGAAATACAACAAGGATGCGGCTTGGTTAAAAGAGGTGGATGCAAATAGAACAGAAGCTGAAATGAAAGAACTAGTAATAACAACAAAAATGGTAGAAAAAAGAGCAAAGAAAATCAAAAATTGGTCAGCACCAGGTGAAGATGAACTGCATGGGTTTTGGTTGAAACATCTAACTGTTATACACCCACTCATTGCCAAGCAGTTCAACAATATACTACAAGGAGGAGAAATTGAAAAGTGGCTAACAACTGGGAAAACCTACCTAATAATGAAAAATCCAGCAAAAGGGGCAACACCAGGTAACTACAGGCCAATTACCTGCTTACCAACAACTTTCAAATTACTAACTGGTGTGGTAGCTGATGCAGTACAACAGCATCTAGTTGAAAACAATCTCTTTCCACCTGAGCAGAAAGGAAACCGCCCCAATAGCAGAGGAACAAAAGATCAACTCCTAATAGACAAAATGATCTTGGAAAACTGCAAGAGAAGGAAGACCAACCTGAATGTGGCATGGATTGACTACAAAAAGGCATTTGACTCTCTGCCACATGATTGGATAATCAAGTGCCTAGAAATAACAGGAGTCAGTAGAAACATCAGAAAATTTGTGCAAAGATCGATGGCACAATGGAAGACACAGTTGCAGATCAATGGTGAGAAGCTGGGAGAGGTTAATATCAAGAGAGGAATATTTCAAGGAGATTCATTATCACCATTACTATTTGTTATTGCACTGTTTCCTCTGTCAACAATACTGAATAACTCAGGACATGGCTATCAAACATCAAAAACATCTGCAGACTATCCCACCTCCTTTACATGGATGATCTGAAGCTGTATGGAAAAACATCATCTGAAATAGAATCGCTGCTCAACACTGTCCGTATATATAGCCAAGATATTGTAATGGAGTTTGGCTTGGACAAATGTGCCACACTTACTATCAAACAAGGAAAAATAGTGAAAACTGAAGGAATCAAGATGCCCCACGAAAATAACATTAAGAGTCTGGATGAGGAAGAGTACTACAAATACTTGGGTATCCTTCAAGCTGACAACATCAAGCACACTGAAGTCAAGAAAAAGATTAGAGGTGAATACATCAAGAGAGTGAAGAAGATCTTAAAGTCCAAACTCAATGGAGGAAATACCATAAAGGCAATCAACACCTGGGCAATCCCAGTCATTAGGTACACAGCTGGAATAGTGGACTGGACTCAAGCAGAACTAAAAGCAATGGATAGGCAGACCAGAAAAATAATGACAATGAATCACACCCTTCATCCACGCAGTGACATTGATAGACTTTATCTACCAAGGCAAATAGGTGGGCGTGGAATGCTACAAGTACATCAGATGGTTGAAGAAGAAAAAATGGCTTTGGAAGAATATCTGAAGAACAATGATGAAGATGCACTGAAATTAGTATATCAGGAAGGCTTACTAACTACTGGAGAGACCAAACTGGCCTACAAGAAAGACCAAATGAAGAACAGAATAGAGGCATGGGAAGACAAAGCACTACATGGCCAATACATGAAAAAAATAGCTGGGAAAGCAGATAATAATAAAACCTGGCAATGGCTAAGAGCAGGAAAATTGAAGAAAGAGACCGAGGGACTAATTCTGGCTGCACAAGACCAAGCCTTAAGGACAAATGCATACAAAGTCAAAATTGAGAAGACAGCAACAGACAGTAAGTGCCGCCTATGCAAAGAAGCTGAAGAAACAGTGGACCACTTGGTAAGCTGTTGCAAGAAGATTGCACAGACTGATTACAAGCAGCGGCATGACAAAGTAGCAACAATGGTGCATTGGAAGATCTGCAAAAAATATCATTTGCCTGTAAGCAAAAACTGGTGGGATCATAAAATAGAGAAAGTCATAGAAAATGATAAAATTAAACTGCTCTGGGACTTCAGAATTCAAACAGACAAGCACCTGCAACATAACACCCCAGACTTAACAATTGTCGATAAGAAAGACAAAAAAGTCTGGATAGTGGACGTGGCAGTGCCTGGAGACAGCAGAATAGAAGAGAAAGAACTGGAGAAGATAACAAAATACAAAGACCTACAAATAGAAATAGAAAGACTGTGGCAAAAGCAAGCAAGGGTAGTACCAATAGTAATAGGCTCCTTGGGTGCAATCCCAAAACAACTGGAGCACCACTTGAACACCATTGGCATTGACAAATTCGCTATTAGTCAATTGCAAAAGGCGGCCTTATTAGGAACTGCTTCCATCCTGCGACGATACCTGTAATACCATCAAACATCCACATCTGCCTATCCCAGGTCCTGGGTAAGTACTCGATAGGTAGACAAAATGCCAAATCCAGTCTGAACATCTGGCTGACTGTGCGATGATTGATAATGATAATAATAATAATCCCCCAGTGAGGCACTACCTTGACGTGGTTGTGGGGCTTGTGTACTCTGAGGAAGATGAGAGTTATGCCAAAGATTCAACCATACTGGACAGGCTAGATCAGGGGTAGGCAACCCAAAACACACAAAGAGCCACTTGGACCCATTTCCCACCAAAAACAAAACACTGGGAGCCGCAAAACCCTTTTGATATCTAAAATGAAGATAACACTGCATATATCCTTTTTTACCTTTATTATAGGTGTGTGTATGTGTATGTGTGTGTGTGTGTGTGTGTGTATGTGTATTTGTATATGTGTGTGTGTGTATACACACACACACACACACACACACACATACACATTAAAAATAAAAATAAAAATATGACTCTTGGGAATATCCATACTATTAAAACAATGATCACCAAGAGAATGCTTTAAGAGAATAAAATTACATACACACAAAGGTAAAAAAAGGATATATGCAGTGTTATCTTCATTTTAGATGTCAAAAGGGTCTCTCTCTCCCTCCCTCTCTATCTGCCCTTGGTCTGCCACTCCTCTTCCCCCACTCTCTCTCTCCCTCTCTCTCTCTCTCTCTCTCTCTCTTTCTCCCCCCTCCTATCTGCTGCTCACCTGGCAAGCTTCAAGCTGTTGTCCAACAACCTCCGGGGTAGGCAACCTCATCTCTTTTATGACTCATGGACTTCAACTCCCAGAATTCCTGAGTCAGCCTAGCTGGGCTAGCTAGCTCTCTCCTGCCCTTCCTGCTTCCTGCTTCCTTCAGAGACGCAGCAAAGGGAGGAGCTCCGCCCAGAAAGCTTTTCAGCTCCTCGGAGAACACTGTGAGTGCACTCTCTTTTACACACACACACACACACACACACAAAAACACACACACACACACACACAGAGAGAGAGAGAGAGAGAGAGAGAGAAGCAGGGAAGCGCAATTGCCTCTCTCTGTCTCTGTCTCTCTCTGCAAAGGCAGAGGAGGCTGGGAGCCACAGGGGAAGGCTCAAAGAGCCGCATGCGGCTCCGGAGCCGCAGGTTGCCGACCTGTGGGCTAGATATTGGAGTTCCTGGATATCTGATGAAAAATGGGTTACAGGACTCAGGATTGTTGGCTGAGCAACCAGGGCCCGCAGCTGCAGAACTACTGGAAGAAAAGGTGTCTACCCGTCACAGTTACACAGTGATTGAAAACAAAGAAATAATGATCTGTTACTACAGATCAAGTCCAACAAGAAGAGGATATCTAAAATGAATGCACCAGTTCTGGAAAGAACAACATCCAGAATCAGAAATAACAGAACAGAGACTAGCAGATCAACGCAGATTTATAATACGAAATAAAGTATTCACAGAAACAGAATTGGATAAACTGCAAAGGTTTACCCAGGGCAAAGAAATCAAAGCCTTACCAGAAGTAATTCAGAATGTAGAGGCAAACCAGGAGGAGTTGGCAGTGAAGGAATCCAGCAGAGATATACAACTGCTCTCATTTGGAAACCAGGCACTTCTTTCTCAGGAAGAACAAAACCCTCTAACTAAAGAAATAAAAGAATTGAAACAAACAATAACTGAGCATCTAGAACAGCACAAAAACAACAGAATAAGGCTGCCTGCATTGGAGCTTGTTCAAAAGAAACAGCTAGCACAAGCATTAAAATATGTAAATACTGCAATATCAAGTATAAGCACCAATTCACTGCTAGACTGTGGCAAAAGCAAGCAAGGTAGTACCAATAGTCATAGGCTCCTTGGGTGCAATCCCAAAACAACTGGAGCACCACTTGAACACAATTGGCATTGACAAATTCGCTATTAGTCAATTGCAAAAGGCGGCCTTATTAGGAACTGCTTCCATCCAGCGACAATATCTGTAATACCATCAAACATCCACATCTGCCTATCCCAGGCCCTGGGATGCCAAATCCAGTCTGAACATCTGGCTGACTGTGCGATGATCGATAATAATAATAATAATAATAAATAATAATAATAATAATCAAACATCCACATCTGCCTATCCCAGGTCCTGGGTAAGGACTCGATAGGTAGAAAAAATGCCAAATCCAGTCTGAACATCTGGCTGACTGTGCGATGATCGATAATAATAATAATAATAAAGTTGGAAGGGACCTTGGAGGTCATCAAGTCCAACCCCCTGCTCAGGCAGATAACCCTATACCAGGGGTAGGCAACCCAAAACACTTAAAGAGCCACTTGGACCCGTTTCCCACCAAAAACAAAACACTGGGAGCCGCAAAACCCTTTTGATATCTAAAATGAAGATAACACTGCATATATCCTTTTTTACCTTTATTATAGGTGTGTATGTGTTTGTGTGTGTGTTTGTGTGTGTATGTATGTGTGTGTATATATGTATATGTATATGTATATATGTATGTGTGTGTGTATATATATATATATATATATATATATATATATATACACACACACACACACACACACACACACACACATACACACACAGGTAAAAAAGGATATATGCAGTGTTATCTTCATTTTAGATGTCAAAAGGGTCTCTCTCTCTCTCTCTGTCTCTCTCTCCCTCCCTCTCTATCTGCCTTTGGTCTGCCACTCCTCTTCCCCTGCTCTCTTTCTTCTCTCTCTCTCTCTCTCTTTCCTCTCTCCCTCCCTCTCTCTCTCTTTCTCCCCCCCCTCCTATCTGCTGCTCACCTGGCAAGCTTCAAGCTGTTGTCCAACAAGCAACCTCGTCTCTTTTATGACTCATGGACTTCAACTCCCAGAATTCCTGAGTCAGCCTAGCTGGGCTAGCTAGCTCTCTCCTGCCCTTCCTGCTTCCTGCTTCCTGCAGAGATGCAGCAAAGGGAGGAGCTCCGCCCAGTAAGCTTTTCAGCTCCTCGGAGAATACTGTGAGTGCACTCTCTTTTACACATACAGACACACACACACACACACACACAAACACACACACACACACACAGAGAGAGAGAGAGAGAGAGAGAGAGAGAGAGAGAAGCAGGGAAGCGCAATTGCCTCTCTCTGTCTCTGTCTCTCTCTGCAAAGGCAGAGGAGGCTGGGAGCCACAGCGGAAGGCTGAAAGAGCCGCATGCGGCTCCGGAGCCGCAGGTTGCCGACCTGTGCCCTATACCATTTCGGCCAAATGGCTATCCAGTTTCTTCTTAAAAACTTCCAGTGTTGGAGCATTCACCGCTTCTGGAGGCAGGTTGTTCTACTGGTTAATTGTTCTAACTGTTAGGAAGTTTCTCCTTAGTTCTAGGTTGCTTCTTTCCTTAATTAGTTTCCATCTGTTGCTTCTTGTCCTGCCTTCAGGTGCTTTGGAAAATAGCTTGACTCCCTTTTCTCTGTGGCAGCCCCTGAGATATTAGAACACTGCTATCATGTCCCCCCTCGTCCTTCTCTTCGTTAAACTAGACATACCCAATTCCATCAACCGTTCCTTGTATGTTTTAGCCTCCAGTCCCCTAATCATCTTTGTTGCTCTTCTCTGTACTCTTTCTAGAGTCTCAACATCTTTTTTACATCGTGGTGACCGAAACTGGATGCAGTATTTCAAGTGTGGCCTTACCAAGGCATTGTAAAGTGGTATTAATATTTCATGTGATCTTGATTCTATCCCACTGTTAATGCAGCCTAGCACTAAGTTGGCTTTTCTGGCAGCTGCAGCACACTGCTGGCTCATATTTAAATGATTGTCCAC
The DNA here is from genome assembly GCF_016545835.1 of Crotalus tigris. NCBI lineage: Eukaryota > Metazoa > Chordata > Lepidosauria > Squamata > Viperidae > Crotalus > Crotalus tigris. The sequence continues at coordinate 107,122 of NW_024100132.1, read as the reverse complement.
TAGGACTCCGAGACCCCTCTCACAGTTACTACTATTAAGCAAGGTACCCCCTATACTATACCTATACATTTGTTTTTTCTTGCCTAAATGTAGAACCTTACCTTTTTTACCACTTAATTTCATTTTGTCAGATAGTGCCCAGTGTTCAAGTCTGTCCAGATCCTCCTGTATCCTAAGCCTGTCTTCTGGAGTGTTGGCTATTCCTGCCAGCTTGGTGTCGTCTGCAAATATGATGAGTTCCCCATCTATCCCCTCGTCCAAGTCATTGATGAAGATGTTGAAGAGCACTGGCCCCAGAACAGAGCCCTGGGGCACCCCACTACACACTTCCCTCCATGTAGATACGGTTCCATTGAGGACCACACGCTGAGTACGGCCAGTCAGCCAGCTATGGATCCATTTGGTGGTGATGCTGTCTAATCCGCATTTTTCTATCTTATCAAGTAGTAGGTTGTGATCTACTTTGTCAAATGCCTTACTGAAGTCCAAGTAAATTATATCCACAGCATTCCTCTGGTCCATTTTGCCACTTGGTCAAAAAATGCAATAAGATTTGTCTGGCATGATCTGTTTTTGACAAACCTGTGTTGGCTTTTAGTAATGACTTGGTTTACCTGTAGGTATTCGCTGATTCATTGTTTGATTATCTTTTCCAGAATCTTCCCAGATATTGAGGTCAGGCTGATAGGTCTGTAATTTCCTGGATCCATTTTTTCCCCTTTTTTGAAGATGGGAACTACATCAGCTCTTTCCCAGTCCTCCAGTAGTTCCCCAGTGCTCCAGGATCTTTGAAAAATATAGTTCAGTGGTTCTGAGATCACATCTACCAGTTCCTTGAGAACCTTGGGATGTAATCCATCTGCTCCTGTGATTTGAACTCGTCTAGGCTGGACAGGTGCTCACTTACCATTTTCTTGCCTATCTTAACTTGTGTTTCTATTCTGTTTTTTATGGCACTATTTTTGATAGGTGGGTCTCCTTTTTCCCTTTGTGTAAAGACAGATGCGAAAAACGAGTTAAATAGTTCTGCTTTCTCCCTGTTGCTTGTCACCTTCTTGCCACTTTCACCCACTAATGGACCAATTGTTTCCTTCACTTTTTTCTTGTTTTTTACATGTTGAAAGAAGCTTTTTTTGTTATTTTCTGACTTTGGTCACAAGCCTTAGTTCATTTAGAGCCTTAGCTTTCCTCACTTCATCTTTGCAGGCTCGGGCTATTTGCTGATTTTCTGACTTAGTTATGTGACCCTCTTTCCACTTTCTATACTTGTCCTTTATATCTTTCAATTTATCAGAGAGTTCTTTGTGCAGTCATGCTGGTTTCTTTTGAGAGCTGTTATTTTTCCTCTTTGTTGGTATTGTACTAGACTGGACTTTTATTATCTCACTTTTCAAAATTTCCAAGCATCTTGAGTTGTTTTCCCCTGGAGGATTCTCATCCATGGAATCCTTCCCAAACCCTAAGTTTATTGAAATTAGCTCTCTTGAAGTCCAAGACTCTAGTTTGACTGTGTTCTAGTGCTTGTGCTTCCATAACGTTGAATTCCAATATTGCATGATCACTTCCTCCCAAGGTTCCTATGGCTTCAACACCTTCTATCATTTCATCTCTGTTAGTGAGAATTAGATCCAAAATGGCTAATCCCCTAGTTCCCTTCTCAACTTTTTGGGAGACAAAGTTGTCTGCTAGGTTTGTCAGGAATCTGTTTGATCTTCCACTTGGTGCAGAGTTTGTCTCCCAGTTGCTGTCAGGGTAGTTAAAGTCCCTCATTACTATTGTGATGTGCTTCCTACATACCTTAGTTAGCTGACTAGCAAAAAGTTCATCTATTTCCTCTGTTTGGTTGGGTGGCCTATAGTATACACCTATGGCAATGTCATTTTTTCCCCTTTTATATTGACCCAAATGCATTCAAGATAGTTTTCATCATTGTTGTGCTCTATTTCTGTAGAGATATCGTTATTTCTTATATAGAGAGCAACTCCACCTCCTCTTTCATTTGGCCTGTTTCTTTTAAATAATTGAAATCCCTCTAGGTATGTGTTCCATTTGCGGGTTTCATCCCACCATGTTTCCGTAATGGCAACAATATCATATCTTCCCTCATTAATGTGAATTTTTAGTTCACCCTGTTTGCTGTTCATACTCTGTGCATTGGTGTATAGACATTTGAGTCCTTTATGACCGGCCCTGTGTTTACTTTCTATATAACCTGTATGGTGCTTGAGTTCCTCCATTGTCTTACCACCTGTTTCGTTAGTGCACTTTGTGTGGCACTCGCTATTAGAAGCAAGGTTGATGTTCTTGTCCACACACACATCTGTTAGAAAATTTTAATTTCTCTATTGGTGAAAAAATAAATCAGAAGCTCTCACAGTTGACTGCATTTAGCTGATTCAAAATAACTTCTTTATATTCATATAAAAATATTTACAATACCATACATTCTTCTTTACAGCAACATAGCTCAATTGAAGACTTCTTACAGAGAGATACAGAGACAAACCTGAGACTGAAAATTCAGCTTCTAACTCAATACCTTTTTTGCACAGACTCAGTAGCATTTTCTTCACATTGGCTGACTGAGTTACCACATGACTCTTCCTGCTCATGAATATTCCAACACTCCTCCCTTCATGACAGGAAGAGACATCAGGCCTATTGACTTAATACATTCTCCATAGTGAATACCACCCAATGGTTTAGTCATCATGTCTGCCAAATTATCCTCATAAGAACAATGATGTAAACTAATCAATTTTCCTTTTACAGCTTCTTTGACATTACAATACTTAATGTCTACATGTTTACTTCTGTTCTTCACCCTGTCACCAGTTGCCATTTTTATACAGGCAGCATTATCTTCAAATATCTTTACAGAATCTTTTACATTAATATTTAAATCATGCAACAACTGTACATACTTATTTGGCAATACCTTTTTCTTATATACCCACTTACAACCCACAGCTTTGGTTCCCTGTGGCAAAGTCACTGATTTAAATACTTCATGGTCTCCCATGGATTTCATCTCTTTATCCATAGCCTCCTTCCATCTTTCTTGTTCACCTTTTGGTAATGCCAACACCTCTTTATAACTTCTTGGCTCATACTACACATTGCAAACCTTTACCTTGCTGGCAGAATACCTGTCAGGCGGAATTCCTTTGTTACATCACTCTGACCTACGTGGTATTAACTGCTCCTGTGTCTCAAGTCTATCTGGCTTCATGTCTTGTTCAGCCTCTCTTCCCTGAACATTGACATCTTCAATAATAATTTTTTATCATTAGATGAGTTATTGTCATTAAATAGATCACCGTCATTAAGTGAGACATACCCAGAATTTGCATTAATTCTGTCCCAATTTTGTTCTGCAAAATTAGCAGACCTTGAAATTACAATTCTTTTACTTCCATCGCTAAAGCGATATCCTTTTGACCCTGGCTCATAGCCCACAAACCTGAGCTTTCTTGCCTTTTGCTGTCCCTTACTTCTGATTGCTTTTGGAATATGTACTCATGCAGTACTTCCAAAAATTCTCAAATGTGCCAGTGATGGCTTTCTCCCATATAGAATGGCATATGGAGTATTATTAATGAAGGAACTCCACAGCCTGTTAACTATATAATTGGCAGTCAATATGACTTCTCCCCAATATGACCTGCTCATACCAGAATCTTCTAATAATGAATCTTTCATTGTTTGCAACACACCATTCCTTCTTTCAGCTATACCGTTCTCTGCTGCTGTGTAAGGATTTGTACGTCTGTGACTTATCCCCAACTGCCCCAACTATTGTTGGAATTTAGTTGACATAAATTCAGTACCTGTGTCAGTTTGCAATGGACACACTTGTTGTCTGTGCCTTCTCTCTACAAAACTTACCCACTGTTTGAATTGTTGTAGCACCTCTGTCTTTCCTCTAAGCAAGTAGCAAAAACTATACCTACTATAATCATCAACAATTACCAGTGCATATTTTGCTCCTCCCAAACTGGCTTGCATAGGTCCCACCAGATCTGCATGGACCAGCTCTAGAACTCTTTTTGTTTGTCTTGTGCTACATTTACTAACTGGGAATACCTTTGACTTCGATGCTTTGCATACTGCACAGTCCAAATATGTTTGGCATCCCTTCAAATTTAGCCCTTCTGCAAAATCTTGCATTTGCTGCAAAACTTTAAAGCTTGCATGGCCAAGTCTTCTATGTAGAAGATGAACACACGAATCATGCTCTGCAACATTCTTAAATATATGGGAACATTGAAACTTTTGTCCCTGCAATACATATAGATTATCTTCCTTTATGCCATCTGCACAAATATTCCCATTCCTTTTGATGAGACACTTCCCATTTACAAAAATGATCTCAAAACCTTGTTTGTCTAAATTAGACACAGTTAACAAATTATGTTCCATTTCAGGTACACAAAGCACATTGGTAAACTTTGATTCCAAATATGGAATTTTTACATCGCCTCTTCCAATGACTTGTGCTTTCTGGCCATTTGCCAAAGCCACAGTTTCTTGTGCTAGTGGAACAAACCTGCAAAATAATTCAGAGTCATTAACAATTGTTTGACTTGCCCCACTATCTATTAGCCACTTGTCTCTGTTGTTGCTATAGCAAACTTTTGTAACACCAAAATGTTCCTTTTGCAAATCAGTCCTTTTTGGTTGCACAAATGTCCTTTGCTGCAAATTGTTCCTTTGCAAACAGTTCCTTTTCAGATGTGTCTTTGCTCCACAAATGTAGCAATTATTTTCTCGCTTAGCTCTCTGCTTGCAAAATGTTTCTTCTTCGGAGACTTGCAGTCTGGACCCCCTCCTCAGGAATTTCACCTTCTTGTGGCTGCTTCTAAAATGGCGCTTTTCTTGTTCATTAAGCAAACATGCTTTTAAAGCCTCAAAATTTAAGTCTTGCTCTTCTTTACACTCAAATATAGTAGAAACTGTGCCCCAGGTTTTATCTAAACTGTTCAACACCAATAAAACCTTCCGGGACTCAGGGAATTTAATCCCACATTGTTCTAAGTCCAAAAATAAACTTTGCATTTTATTTAAATGCTGTTCCACAGATTCAACTGGTTGCAAACAGGCCCTGTAAAGTTTTCTTGACAATTGCACTATATTGCATGCAGAAACATTCACGTGCACAGCTCTCAACTTCAACCAAATCTCCTTTGCAGTCTTTAAATTTGCAACATTTAGAAATTGTTCATCATCTAAATTCAAGATGAGATAAGCCATTGCTTGATTATGACTCTTCTGATCAGCAGCTGCAAACACTTGTGGTGGATTTTCTACAATATGCCACAGCTCTTTAGCCTTGAGCAAGCATTCCATTTTAGCAGCCCACACAATGTAATTCTTCTGGCCCAAAGAAGGCACAGAATTTTCCTCAAATTCCATTGCAGCCTTTCTGCTAATTCTGCCTTGTTCTTATACTTTCTAAACACAGGCAATTTCTTCCAGCTTTAAATTACAATGCAGTCCTTAGTAAGCTCTGGGCCCATAGCCTGTTAGAGAATTTTAATTTCTCTATTGGTGAAAAAATAAATCAGAAGCTCTCACAGTTGACTGCATTTAGCTGATTCAAAATAACTTCTTTATATTCATATAAAAATATTTACAATACCATACATTCTTCTTTACAGCAACATAGCTCAATTGAAGACTTCTTATAGAGAGATACAGAGACAAACTTGAGACTGAAAATTCAGCTTCTAACTCAATACCTTTTTTGCACAGACTCAGTAGCACTTTCTTCACATTGGCTGACTGAGTTACCACGACTCTTCCTGCTCATGAATATTCCAACAACATCTATGTTACATGCACTGATAACCCTATAATTTTTAGATTTCTGGGGACAGGGATGTTCTGTATCAATTAGCTCACTGTCCCCGCTGTTTAGTTTAAATATTCCTCCAGAAAATCTGTGAATTTATAGCCGAGTAACTCAGTCCCTTTCTTTGATGGATGCAAACCATCTCTTTTGTACATTTTTTCATTGGACCAGCTGCTGACATGTGACTAATATATCCAAAGCCTTCCCCTTTACTCCACTCCTTTAGCTACATATTGAATTGTGCTATATGCTGGCCTTTTCCATTTTGCTCCTTATGTACTGGTAGAACCTCTGAAAAAATAAGCCTACAGCCCATTCTGCTAAGTTCCTGCCCCAGACTCTGGAAATCATTCTGCACAGAGAGTACATGTTTTTGAGACAGACCGTTAGTGCCAAGATGCACAATAGCCTCCATATCACAGTCCTTGCTGGTATTCTTGATTATTTTACAAATACAGTTCTTGTCCCTACTGGCAGTAGCACCTGGAAGACACCTGACCTCTTTCGAAATCTGTGTCCTTTCCTAAATTTACATCCCTTATAATTGAATCACCAACCAGAAGGTGGCTTCTCTTTTTGGATGCCTTTCTGTTCTTGCATGTGTAATACCTGATTTGCACTTCTCCCTGTCGAAAACAAGTTCTTCATCTTGGACCAAGATCCCCTGCTTATTTGAGTTATCATCACAAATACTTTTACCTGTCTCCTTAATGTCCCTATTAAGGTCAGCAAGGGCACTGTATCTGTTGTGCAGGGACACACTGAAAGCTTTGTGTTTGTGGTTCACAGCTCTCACCCTGCCAGATCCCACGGTTGTCCACACTGCCCTTCTCCTGCAGGATCTTTGTGGTAGAGGGGGCTGATAGCGCGGAGGCTCAATGGAGTAGAAGGGCTGAACCGGACACCTAGTTTCTGCCTGAAGAGCAGAGATTACAGACCCTAGATAAATAATCTGTCCTTGTAGACTAGTGATTTGTTTACAGATAGGATAGTTTCCAAGATTGAAAAGGGTACTGCGAAAAACAGCTGCAAAACAAGTGTTGCACTGAACCATGCCAGACATTCTTAGATATAAGGAATCTCAGATGCACTTGCCCTAACTGTACCGCTGCTGTTTTGATTTTTAGTTATATAATTTGCACGCAATTAGGCAAGGAGGCTGCTACGTTTTGAGCAAATCCCGGCAAGCACTGGGTAGTTTGAACGCAATAGATCCAATCAGCAAGGCCTCCGCTATGTTTTGAGCTGCACCCCTGATAAAACTTACAGTTATAGCAAATCCCAGCAAGCCCTGGGTAGTTTGAATGCAAGTGTTTATATTCTTTTCTTTAATCAAAACAGACAACTTAGCCATCTCCGCCAACTCCATCAACTTCTGTAGCCATTCAATCCATAATGGGAATTGAAATGTCCTTCTATTTTTGTGCATACAGTAGTCTTACTGCCATCAACCTATACAAGATCAAAGTTCCCAAAAAAATTTCCAAGTCTTTTTCTATTAAACCCAAAAGAAAAATTTCTGATTTCATCTTTATCTTTACTTTAAGGATTTTTTGTATTAAAATATGAATCCTTCTTTCTTTGCTTTATAACATGTCCACCATAAGTGATAAAAGGTCCCTTCTTTACATTTACATCTCCAGCATTCATTTGAAATATCTTTGTACATTCTAGATAGCTTATTAGGTGTTAAATATCAATGATACATCATTTTATAAAAGTTTTCTTTTAAATTGTAATTCAATGTAAATTTTAAGCTTTACATCCATATATTCTCCGATTGTTCCAGCATCACATTATATCCAAATTTCCTTGCCCACTGTACATACAATGTTTTTATGTTCATTTTCCAAATTCAATTTCAATAGCATTTTATAAACTTCAGCAATAAGTTCATCACTACCTCACAATTATGTTTCAAATTCATTTTTAACGAAGTCAAGCCCATAACTTTTTATCTAGTTTAAATCTCTCTTTCAGTTGTTGATATGTAAACCAACAACAGGCATAACCTTTTGATTCTAACTCTTCTCTCGATTTAAGAGCAGGGTCATCCGAGTTGAAGAGTATTATTTTACCATAAGCCCACCAGTCCAGTTTTGCAACCATTTCTTTTCTAAAAAAAAAAAAAAGATATCCTTTGTCATCAGCATTGAGGAAATGGGCACTGAGTTGAATAAACAAAAGCTATATAATAATTCAGCAAGGTGATTGGGAAAGATAAAGCTATTGCTGTAATGGCGAAACCTGCATGCAAATTGTTGGAAATTTGTATGTTAATTCGTTACTAACCCCAGCTGTATTGTTGGATTTTTCTTTTGATATTTTTAAACCCTAACATTGTAACAAATCCTAGAGAAAAATATTGGATTTAAGTTTCTACTCCCCAGTTCTGTTTCATTAAGTTTAACAATGTTTTCTGGAAATGGTAAAAATAGTTTTTAGCTAAAGACTAAAAACAAAAAATGTTTTTGCTATTTGGCATATCAAAAACTATTGTCATTCATTTCATAGGAATGCAGCCTGCCTTAACTTTAAAAAGACAGTACTCTTTTTATTGAGGTGTCAGCATCAATTCCTTCAATAGTTCAGATGTTTCTCCTCTTACTCTTCATATAAATTTATTTCCTGAAAGAATAGTGCAACTGTTCCTGCTGGAAGAAATGAACAATTGTCTCCTGATGCTTTTCCAATTTGTTATATGAGAAGGCATATAATACAATTGTTATGTAAGTCTTGAATTTTTCAAATGTACAGTGTATATACTAACTAAAAACTTGTGAAAGTCCAGTAAAGGAAAAACTTGTCTATTTAACACTTGCAAAGATTTCACCAAATGAGGTGTCTGGCTAATAATTATTAATATATCAACAGAAAAATGTAATGAAATAAAATTATGCATAGCAATTCCCATAATATTATCTGTACTGAGAAATACATTTCACACGTATCACATTTTAAATATTTTTATTTTTGTAAAAAAAATTTTATACACAAGGGTCATGAAGTCTTTCACAAAAACACACAGCTAACATTGTGGTATTTAACAGATTTAATGGTACAAGGAAAGTGCTGTTATTTTCAAATATATCACATACAGAACATAAAAGGATGTACTTTAATAAAATACAGGATGTATTTTGACATAACTCAAAGACAACTAGAAAAACAAACACCATAACTTAGCAAGGTGTACAGATCAGGTCAACCATGAGAAATGTATTTATTTTACTTGTCTTCTATTTCTACCACATTGTTCAGATGGCTCATAAAATTAATACCTTACAGTAATCAATGCAAATGAGAGACAATTCTTGCAACTTCAAATGTGAGCATCATTTCTTAATAGTATGACAGGCATCTTTTATGATTACACTAGTAAAGCTATTGTTGTTGTTGTTGTTAATTGCAAAGTCGTGTCCGACCCATCGCGACCCCATGGACAACGTTCCTCCAGGTCTTCCTGTCCTCTGCCATCTTCTGGAGTCCATTTAAATTCATGCCTACTGCTTCAGTGACTCCATCCAGCCATCTCATTCTCTGTCGTCCCCTTCTTCTATTGCCCTCAATCTTTCCCAGCATTAGGCTCTTCTCCAGTGAATCCTTCCTTCTCATTAGGTGGCCAAAGTACTTGAGTTTCAAAGTAAAGCTTATATTCAGATTTAAATCATCTGGACTGTACTACAAAAGAATACAGAAAGAAATCCTCATAAGAATAATTACATGGTACTAATCAAAACAGTATGAAAAAATATATTACTCTAACCTTTCTGCAATCTAATTGGTCAATCGCCTTTTGGTGTAACAATTATTTTAGTGCTGTACCCAAAGAATCTCAGAATTGGAATTAGTGGTTGCAAAATTTAGCAACTGTTGCTATATTCAGAAGTTAAACTTACAAAGACATTAGGAGAGAGAGAACTGGCCATTTAATAACCAAAATTATTGTCTATTATTGAAAAAAATATTGTCCATGTTTAAGATGTAAATTAAAATACAATCAATTAAAACCTTTCAGACATGCCCAAATAAAATATACTGCAAATATTTAAGCATTTAATGATTTTCTATTTCCACTGTTAATTTTGCTTGATGTGTTTGATAAACCAACAAATAATTAATATTTATCCATTATAAGTCTAGTCTTCACTGACAAAAATAGTGCTGTTATCTGAATTCCAACTTATATAATCCTCTTTTAGCATTCCAGCTGTAGGTCTAAAATAGTAAGTTGCACCCCACTCATAAAATACTACAACTACTACTACAGTGTATAGTCATTTATCAGATGAAGATTTCTTAAATTATAATTTCAGAATTCAATAGAGAGAATAAAAGGGAAACAATTAAAAGGATAAGTGCAAAAATATTCTTTTTCATCATACTGATAGAATTCCTTACTCTAATTTCTGTTCTAATTGCTGTATACAGAAATACTTTTCCTAAACTATTCATCTTTTTATGCATATTCAGTTGCACATTACAATTCAATATATCTGCCTCACTGAGTGCAGTGTTTATTAAAAGTCCCACTACATGAAACTGTTCATTTATAGAAGTAGTTGAATTACTTGCAGCATTATGCCACATCAAATAGTATGTGCCTCTATCCCTCTTTAAATGAAGACTTGAAACAACTGCAGGAACTGCAGTGATCATCTCCATGCTCATATTTTTATTGGGAATGAATACAAATTAAGAAATAAGACTGGAATAGATTACTATATTTTTCAGATGTTAGAGAACTATTATTAGAGTAACACACAAATTCATAGTCAAAACATAGTTTATGCAATTAGTGCACATTTTAAAAAATATTATATACCATTAAAGTTGCACTGCAAATGATTATCATCAATGCTCTGGCATCCTCAGCAAATATTCAAAACTTCATTCCACCAAAAGCTGTACACTATCAGTCTGTTTCTGTGGTTGCTGCTGGTGGTCATATTTCCTTGCTAGAAAATAAATACATTTAGATATTAGGCTGCAATCCGAATGTATTTACTAGAAAGTGATCCACACAGCATCAATAAGGCTTACACCAAATAAACATACATGGTATTGCTTTCTAAATCTTTATTGAGAGATAATTGGTTGAAATAACAAACTGCAGTGTAAGTTTATTAATTTCCAATATAACATTTTGAGCCAAAATTAATCATTTCTCACAACTACCAAATGTACATTTTTAATTACAAAGAGAATTCTGTTGTTCAATACTGAATTATAGTAAATCATAGCCTAAGATCTTCAGCAGTCAGGGGTGTCAAACTCAATTTCATTGAGGGCCGCATCAGCACTGCGGTTGTCCTCGGGGAGCCAGGTAGGTATGGTCAGGGAGGGTGTGGCCTACTGGGTGGGCATGGCTGGAGTGGGTGTGGCCTACTGGGTGGGCATGGCCAGCTCTTTATCATTCGCATCAAGGTTGTCTGTGGGGGCCTGGACAGGAGTGGGACAGATCTGAAGGTCTCTGGCAGAAGGGGGTGGGCCTGGGGCAAATGCCAAGGCATGGTCCACTGGAAGAGCCTCACTGTTCCTCTCAGGCCATGCAAGGGGGGGCTGGATGGTGCTGCGGGCTTCCCGGAGCCCTGGGCAGCAGAGATCAAACACACAGCCTGGCCCTCAAGCACCCACGGCACCAAGCCCAGCCCCACTTCCCCAAGGGGGCACCCAGCTGCACTTACCTCCTCCTCAAGGCTGCTGCTGCTGTGCTTGCTCTCCTTAGTCAGGTTGCTCATGATGGGTATGAGGGCAAAGTCAGAGGGAGGCCCACTCCCTCTCCATGGGAGGAGATCCGGCTTTGTATCCAAAGCTTCCTTAGCAATAGGATGGAGATCCCCAGGATAGGCCAGGAGAAGGGGGCAAGGGGATGGTGAAAGGGCAGCAGGACAGGACTAAGGCAGGATTTCCCTCAGACCCACCCTCCCTCCCTCCCTCCCTCCCTTCCTTCCTAAGAACAGACTGGTGGAAAAATATGAGGGAGAAAAACAGGCAAGAAACGCAGCTGGGGAGGTATCACCCTTCATGGGGAATGAAGAAATGCACCATCGCCTGGAAGTGGCCAGCACATAGCCCTCGCCTACTTCACATATCTGGCTTGGTGGGCTTTGGGGGAGGGGACACCTTGAGCAACGTGAGAGTCGACACTACCTGCACAATGCCATCCAGCCCCCAGCCTGCCCGGTTTTGGCAGGCAGCGGGACACTCTCCTCACAACGCTGAGAGGCTGAGCCAGGCAGTGCGAAGCTCGCTAGCTTTGCATCTTGCTGCCTGCTGAAATCGGATAGCGGTGAGCTTCTTTTTGGATTCACGCCGCCTGCATCAGCCTCGCGGCGCTGTGAGGACAGCGCCCCACTGCCTGCTGAAACCCCTCCCCCAGAGCCCATCAAGCCGGATATGTGAAGTAGGCGAGGGCCATTTGCGGGCCATTTCCAGGCGATGGTGCATTTATTCATTCCTCACAAAGGGTGACACCTCCCCAGCGCGCACCCAGGGAACAGGGCCAATGCAGCAGGGACCGGTCCCTTGCTGTTTCCAGACAGCCTCGTGGAACTAAGACTGAACACTTTTCAGCATAGATGGCCACCAAAAAATTGTACATTGACTCCTGGGCGGCCTGGGCCAGGGCCAAGGCAGCAGGGGCCATTCCCTCACTGTTTCCAGGATGTGGGCCACATGAAACCACGTCGCCGGCTGCATCCGGCCCCCAGGCCTTGTGTTTGAGATGTCTGGATTAAGTGAACTGGTCATATCCTTTAATTGCCCTGTTTAAATCAGAAAAAAATATTTCTAGACCTTAGTTATATGGAGGCACAGTTAAACTTCCAATTAGCTGTTTAGGACTTGGCTTTATATAAATCTCACTTAACAGAATTACAGGACTGGAAAGACCTTTCAGGTCTTTTAGTCCAACCCCGTTCAAGCAGGAGACCCTGTACCATTTCAGATAAATGGTTGTCCAATCTCTTATTTAAAAATCTCCAGTGATGGAACACCTATATTTCCTGAAAGCTAACAGTTTTACTGATTCATTATTTTCACTGTTAGGAAATTTCTCCTTATTTCTAAGTTGGATCTCTCCCTGATTAGTTTCCATCCATTGCTTCTTATCCTGCCTTAAGGTACTTTTGAGAATAGTTGACCCTGTCTTCTTTGTGGCAGCCTTTAGATATTGGAACACTAGTATCATGTTACCCTTAGTCCTTCTTTTCATTAGACTAGACATATCCAATTTCTGCAACTGTTCTTCATATGTTTTACCTTGCAGTCCCTTAAGAGCAGTCTTTGCTGCTCTTCCTTGCACCCTGAAAAAAAAAATAGAAATAAACATCTTTTTTATATTTTGATGACCAAAACTGGATGTAGTATTCCATGTGTGATCTTACTAAGGCTTTATAAAATGATATTAACACTTCACATGATCTTGATTCTATCTTTTTGTTAATGCAGCATAGAACTGTTTTGGCTTTTTTGGCAGCTGCAGCACACTACTGGCTCATATTTAATAATTGTCCACTACAACTCCAAGATCCCTTTCACAGTTACTACTGTTGAGCTAAGTACCACCTATTTTACACTCGTACGTTTGGGTTTTTTTTGTCTAAGTGTAAAACCTTACTTTTCTCACCAATGGATTTCATTTTGCTGGATAAAGCTCAGTGTTCAAGTTTGTTAAGTTCCTTCTAGAACTTGAGCCTATCTTTTGAAGTATTGGCTATTCCTGCCAGCTTAGTGTTGTCTGCAAATTTGATGAGTTCCCCTTCTATTCCCTCATTTAGATCATTTATGAAGACATTGAAGAGTACTGGGTACTGTAGGTACTCTCCTACATACTTTCCTCTATGTAGATATGGGTTCCATTAACAACTACATATTGAGTGTGGTTAGTCAGCCACTTATGAATTCATCTGATGATGTTGTCTAGCTCAATTTTTTCTATATTACAAAAGAGAAGATTGTGGTCTACTTTATCAAATGCCTTACTAAAATCTAAGTAAATGATGTCTACAGCATTGTCAAAAAGTGTAGTAAGTTTTGTCTGATCTATTTTTGACAAAATATAGACTTTTGGTTATAACTTTGTTTGTCTCTAGGTGTTTGCAGATTCATTGCTTATCTTTTTCCAAGATCCTCCCAGCCTTCATTCTAAGCTTTAGTTTTCATCTTTGCAGTTTTGGGTTATCTGTTGATATTCTACCTTAGTTATATGCCCCTCTTTCTACTTTTTATATTTGTCCTTTTATCAGAAAGTTTTTTGTGCAACCAGTAGTATTGTGCTAGATTAAGTTTTTATAATTTCACTTTTTAAAGTTTCCCAAATTTCTTGAATTGTTTTTCCGTAGGGATTTCCATCCCTGGAATCCTTCCCAAGCACTCTTTGTTGAAATCAGCTTTCTTAACGTTCAAGACTCTTTGATTTTGCTCCATTGCCTGAGCTTGCAATAAATTCCAATATTGCATGGCTGCTCGCCCACCCCCAAGTTCCTGTAACTTCAATCCCTTCTATCATTTCATCTCTGTTAATGAGAATTAAGTGCAGTATGGTTGACTCTCTAGTCCCCTTCTCTATCTTTTGGAAGACAAAATTGTGTGCTAGGTTCATCAGGAATACGTTTGGTTTTCCAGTAGGTACAGAGTTTGTCTCCCAGCTGATGTCAGGGTAGTCAAAGTCCCCCATTAATATTGTGGTGTGCAATATTAAGTAGTGGCTAACTACAGGTTAGAAACCAAAAACCAGAGCAAGTTCAAAACACTGAAGGAATATCCAGTTAAACATTCTAGAATAAAATAATAAATATCAGATAAAATCAATATTAAAATCACAGTTTGGTATCCAATCTGTCACACATGAGCAAAACACAACATGGCCTAATTATACCATAATAGCAATCCTTAAACTGTGAGGCTTGCAGTCATTATATACTAAAATGCAAAAGAGTAGTAATGCAAAAGGGTTCGCTGCATTGTATAAAATAGCTCTGATGAATTAATTATGTGTTTCCGACAAATTCCCAGTGCTGCTGCACAGAATCTAACCACCTGCACATAATCACAGTCTGTTCATTCTTAAGCAGCCACTGGAGATAAGTAGTGCTGGAATAGCCAGGATATCTATTGATTATTGGGAGAACATGTTTTTTAATATCTCTATAAAATGAACTTCAAAGGAATGTATGTCCAACTGTTCTCATCTCTCCTGACCCACTTTTTCTGAGCCACAGAATCTTTCAATCAATGGTATCTTTTTATATTTGCCATGCAGGATAGCCAATGGAAGTGCATGGCACCTTGCAAGCAAAAATGCTTTCCAGTGGTAAGTGTGAGATCTTTAAGAATTGTTTTACTGCCATTTCTAGCCTCAGTTTTGTGCATTTTATATGCTAAGGTCTTTCTTGGCTTCTACACAGTCTTTGTCAAACCATGCTTTGGAAGCAATTGCATGGCCTCTTAACTGAGAAACAAGGTCACGTGCTAGTAGTGGTTGTAGCTTATGAATTAGGTCTTTATATAGTTCCAGTAGCTAACTGATTAGCAAACAGTTCTTCTATTTCCTCTCTTTGATTAGTATTCACTAGTAATAGTGTATTACTATATACACTTATGGCAATGTCATTCCTTTTATATTAATCCAAATGGTTTCAAGAAGTTTTTCATCACTGTTGTGTTGCATTTCTATAGAAGTGTAGTTATTTCTTATATATAGTGCAACTCCACCTCCTCTTTTATTAGGTCTGTTTCTTTTGAACAGTTTAAATCCTTCTAGCTATACATTCCAGTCATGAATTTCACCCCACCAAGTTTTGTAATGGTAGTGATGTCACGTCTGCCTTCTATACTAGAATTTCAAATTCATTCTGTTTGTTCCTCATATTTTGAGTATTAGTGTACAGGCATCAGAGTCCTTTATAACTAACGCTGTGTTTATTTTCTACTTCTCCTGTTTTGTGTCTGAGTTCCCCTTTTTAAAAAACATTTGGTTGATTTGAGCTTTGTGCTTGGAATTAGCTTCTAAAAATTTGTCTCCCTCTGCTTCCAGTTTTAGTTTAAAGCCCTATGGATAAGGAAAGGCAATTGGTTTCTAAGCTATTCTTCCCAGTTCTTGTGAGGTGTAACTCATTCCCTGCCAGAAATGAGGTATTGTAGTCCATGGGTGTAAGAATCCAAAGTTCTCTTGATAGCACCATCCCAAATAGTTTGTTTCAAAAGTCCTGCACATCTTCACTAGGTGTGAGAACACCACCTAGGCACTCATTTCTTTGACTTTCATGCCTAGTTGTTCATAGTCTCTTGATATTGTTTTCAAGGTCTTTGTGGTGTCATGGATGGGGAATAGAAAAGGAATAATAATCTGTGGATTTAATTATTTTAATAAGCCCCTCAGTAACATCTTTGATAATTGCTCCTGGGAGACTAACCTCACTAGATCGATTGTTCTTTGTTCTTTCTTTGTTTCCATCATGGGGATCAAAATACCTTGGAAAACAGAACATTTTACTCCATACTGTAATAGGAATAACTAATAGCAATCTCATTCCCTAAGTCTTATTCCTTTTGCAGCCCAAATGGCACAACTGTTACAAAGATAAACAGTTTTGCACATACTTTATCACCATCACTCACAAGTCTCAGAGAGTAATCATTTCCAAAGAGTCCAATGAGTAAGCATACACAAAATGCTAAATACTGGGGGTAGAGATACAGGAGAAATTGAGAATTCTAGAAAAGAACATGGGTAGAACCCTAATTGGGAGGACTAGATATGTCAACGTTTTATGAATATCCAATTCAGGTATTTTCTAGAGATCGTTAGATCTTCTAGAGATCTTTCTGTCTGATGACATTTTAACATCCATTTCTCAGAACCATGTTATAAGGAAGAATACTATCCCAATTCTGCAAATAAACAGAATAGGAAGAAAAGCATGAGAAACACATGAAGATTCAACTGTGCTACTGTGCATTTCTGATCAGTGTAAAATGTAGAGTATGGATCAAGGATCATTAGCAAGCCTGCAATCTAATAGATTTCATTACCTCCATGAGCCATACACATTATAGTTCCATGAGTAGAGGAGCAGAACAATCACAACCCTGGAGCATTAAATATTTTTACATTGAGAATAATAGTAACTTCAAGCTGTGCAAATGTTAGGAGTCAGATTTATGTTTCATTGTATATATTTAGTATCAAATTCCATTTTTTTTTAAAAAATAGGATCTATAGGTTACCCAAACTTTAATAGTCTCAAAGTAAATATATTTTACTTACCAATAGAATACATCTCTAATTGCTGCCGAAAACGGACTTTTTTCATGCTGTCATAAAAATTTGGTTCAGATATTTCTACAGTTGGAGGTAATGTAAAAATCCTCATAATCTTCCTCTTATTTCTGAAACCCAAAAGGAATAAAAAAACATAAGTAATACAAAAGCAGATGTTTCCCTTAATGGTAAATGAAATTAGCAACCTGTCTTAATTTCTACAGCAAAGGAATAGAAATACAATTGGAATTTCAATTAGAAGTGGCAATGATTATCTCCAATTTCCTGAAAAAACAAATGTTACCATCACTGAAAGAAATTAGGCTATGAATGTTTAAATGTCACATAATAGAAAGGCTTCCTGTTCACTGCATTCTAATATCATATTTCATGCAAAGGCCTCTAACAGACATTTATGTCCTGTGAAGAGCCTGTGTGTTCACCTAAATGTAAAATGCATAGGTTCAGTATTTAGATGTTATACTTAGCATGGACATGAAAGCCAGTGTAAATTAGCTGTATCAGCTTGTACAGATCAGTCAGTGTACAGATCAGTCCTGCAAAGTTTTTCAATTACAGCAAGGAAATGTCTGCTTCTTTAACTGATATTCAAATAGCTAGTACCTGAGACTTTTCAAAAGAGTTAATATACAGTAAGTGTTTCAGAAACAGAGTTTGTAAATTAAGAACTATCCAATGCAAATTTCACATGTCCCTAATTGTCCTAAGTCTTTCATGCACACAATTTATTCTTTATTCTAATACTCAGTGAGGGATCAATATTAATTAGATTTTATCAGATTGCAGCTAGATAAGATGAAGTATTTTAAAAATCTGGCTGAAATAGATATTTAACAGCTTATTATTTCATCTTCTTGCCGTTCTGCTTGCAGATGTTTCTGTTATTGATAAAGGTATAGTTTCTTTCAAAGTGATTTTTAACACAATAGCAATAATGATGAGTTTTTATTTTTATGAAGTTTGTTTTTTTTCATATTAGCTAAACCACACTTATCCTAACTTATTGAAAAGGCAATTATTAGCTACTGAAAAAAATAAGGAAAGTTGCAAAACTCTGAACTCTTAGGCAGCAACTAATTCAACAATTGAAAACAGTCATACAATACTCATAATAAACACTTATTGAACATATCTATGAAGATTCTCAATCATCCAGGTCGTGATTGTCCCAATGATGCTTCAGCAGAACTGAAGAAGCTTCTTGGATGAGAAGCAAAATGTCTTCAAGCAAAAACAAAGAAAGTCCTTTTGTGAAAAAGCAACTTTGGGACACTTATTTGAATAAAAACTAGTCATCATCCTCATAAAAATGCACCGATAGAAAGGGGTTGCTTAATACTACATGGTGAGATGTGAAGTGCTGAGACAGAACCAAAATAGGTAGGCATATTCTATGAACAGAACATATTTCTCTCTGACATCCTTTCTTCAAATCCCTAAATAAATAAATACAACTTATTTTATTCACAGAAATTCCTGTTTTGTTGCCACTTCCAGAGCTGTTAAAGTTTGTAACTATTAGCCTAGAAGCTTGGACCTAAATCTCGAGATAACCAATTGCTGATGCAACAGCCAGCATTTGCAAGCCTAGCCATATGACCTGAAAGTTTGTAACGTTATTGCCAGAAACTTTGGCAATATCACAAATTTCCACTAAGATCTATTATCTAGGAATTATCTAGGAAAAGCAGCCCAATACTCGATAAACCGTGAATTAGAAAGCCTAATTTGCCAATCAGAATTCAGCAAAAAGTGGTTTCTCTTGGCCTTCGCATCTACATTGGGCAGAAAAGTGTAATGATCTACCGGGTTAAGACGCTTACGTATTCTTAAACAATCTACAAATAGCAGTTGTAGGAGTCACTTCCTTCCCTATTGAGATTCCCACCTGCGGGCGTACACCAACAGGGCCAAGCTGGCCAGCACCGCCAGTAAGTAAATGTTGGTGGCTTCGTTCCAAGCCTCGTGTACTGAATAGTCCATGGCGGCTACACCACCCCTGCCACTTTCACCCAGCGCCCGGGCACCGGCCATAGAGAATAGAAGAAATCGCCGACCTCCGACCCCAAACAGGAAACGAGACGTGACCTCAGATCCTTCAGACGCTTCCAGATCGAAAACAAAGGCTTAGCTTCCGGGTTGAGTTAACGCCGCTCATTGTGATGAAAACGAAAGCCGAGCGTTCTGGTGGTGTTACTGTGGGCTTTGCGCAATTGCGACCTGGTATTATCATTTTTTTTCTTATCCACCCGGATTGCCTCCCCTGGCATCCCACAGAAGTCTTTTTTAAAAAACAGGCATTGATTTTTCTCGTATCAACTGTTTCCTGCGGGAAAATGGGAGGCTTTGAGTGTTCCAAATGGCAAAATGTCTGAATGGAATGCATAATTTCTGCACACGGAAGCCAGATTTGGACTGGAAAAGGAAACCAATAGCAAATTTGGAGATAAAATTTAAACTTCCCTTTTATCAAGAAGAATGGCCTATATCGGAGAACTTTTATCACGTGTATAGAAACTATTCGTCAGATTTATATACATTTTGTTATTAAAAAGCTATATATATTGTTATTGGGAGGGAACATGGATTGTAGAGGAGATAGTATAACTGCAGGCTAGGGAATTCTTGGAGTGGATCAGTAGTGGGATTCTGCCAGCTCGTACCAGTTTGGCAGAACTAATAGCTAATTTTTTTTGTTGCCCAGGCCCAGAATGGACTTCTGAAAGTGGCATCCACACAGAGAACCGGTTGTTCACACATTTGAATCCCACAACTGGAGTCAAAGACTACACATCTTAAAATTGGGGGCCTAGACAGATAAAACTTTATTGAAGCCTTAGACCAGCAGCTTAAAATAACATTTATTGGTCACATATCATAGTAATGTAGTGCAAAATAAAAACATCCATTAAAGAAAAAGAAAATGGAGAAACAGGATGTGAATACACTAATTGAAGAAAAGGATGTTACAAATTTTACAATAAGTCAATTCCAATTAAGTCCAGTAGCTTCTGACAGCAATTCAAATTGTATTGTTGTCAGACTCACTCAAAGATCCAAACAGGAACCAGAATTTCTCTCACCAAGGAGATTGGTTATGGTCATTAGGCAAAGACTGCATCTTTGTTAAGTGATGTCCTCACACTTTTCCTCTGCCTCAGTCAACTCTGCTTCAACTCTCCCCACTTGCCTGTCCCCCTCCCCCATCACTGCCTTTTTTAATTGTCCTTCACCACCACCTAACCCTGTAAATCTTTCCAAATCCCTTCCTAGCCTAGAATTCTAAATATGTATTTGAGAGTAATGAAAGGTGGATACATGAAATGTGAAATGGTAGGTCTGTTGCAACCCTGAATTTTTTGTTTAACATCAGGCTTTTTTTCAGGCCATCATAAACAGAACTGGGCAAGCAATAAACTAGGATAAAATTTGATTTTAACTCTTGTTTCTTTTTATGGTATCAAAATGTCATGTCCCAAAGGATTTTGCCCACAGTGGACATAATTGATGCGATATGACATTGTGATTACAGCAATAACTTAAATTTGTAGAATGAACTGTCAACCATTGGTTAATAATCCTAATCTAATTTATCTAGTAGAAGAAAAACAAATAGTTGAAAGAAGTAGATGTAATCAATTGGTACATGAAATTCAATGGTGAGCAAAACAATTTGGAGGACAAAAAAGGAACAAAAACCTTTATTTTTGCGTGAAAAAGTGAATCTCATCCAAAAATGCGCTTGAGCCAGTATTTTAGCTAATATAATATTAATATTTGTATGTCACCTCAGAATCAGAATCACAGTCTCTTAGGTGGCCATATAAATTATTTTTTAAAACAAATCCATTTACAACATAAATCAAAATTCTTTCATGGTTGCCATAAATCTCTAGATTTGCCAAACCTACAGCTGTGTATGTAACCATTCAGACTTGATAAAAGTAGAAAGTCCTGTGAACTTAGTATTTGAATTTTATCAATAGCTTTTGGAAGGAAGGCATTTGTTTCTCAGTTGCTAAATTGTCTACCGACATCCACTGTTAACTAATTATTTTAGTTACTAAATAAGTCCTTATTATGTAATTTAATATTTTCTCCTTTGAAAGTATGTAATAATAGTATTCTGAGACATATTCTACTCTTTGTTTAGTTATAATATTTCTTTGGATAGTTCCTTCCAGAAAGGTGTATCTTTTCTCACATATTCAACTTTTGTTTAGAAACTGATAAAAACACATCTGATTTTCAAAGTGTTTGCCAATTCATAAATCCTCTGGATCTGTGGATTTTTCCATTTTATATCCTTTTGCAAATTTCAAGAACTACTGAACAAGAAATCTAAACATTGGGCATCTATTACAGATAGTTCTGGAAGAGTTAATCATACAAAATGTATGTTACCTTTTTAATCATACAAAATGTATGTTACCTTTATCCTATTGAATATGTAGAAATGTATAATCCTTTTGAAAAATTCAAGCTGTTTATTGTTGATAACTATATGACTATTAATATTAATTTTACAAATAATATTTTAAATGTATTTACCTTGAATTATCAAATTGATAATACTTATGCTTTAATAATAAAAATTAGGTTGAACTTTTGCTAGTTTTTAAATGTCCAGCTCTCCCCTTTTCCTTTCTAATAGCTGATATATATTGCTGATCCTATTCTATTTTATTTAACCCATAAATTGTTAACTTCTGAAGGCAATGCATTCATCGTCTACAGTATATACGTTCCTTTTTAATCTGTTCATTTGGCTTATACATCTACTTTTTATCATCTCCTTCCTGGCATTCCTTTCTGTTGTGAACCATGTACATCATTTTTATTAGTTATTCTTTCACTTGTTGAAAACAATTAAAATTTCAAAAATGAGTAAATGTGATATTTGTATCTAATTTCATAGAAACTCTTGTATGTATTTTTGTTCATTTCTTATTTATGGTTTGGCATTCTTTTGCTTACTGGGTGCAGAATCTAACTTTTGTCAGCAATTCCTCTCAACTTAGTGTCATCTGCAAATTTGACAAGATTTTTTTCTGTCTCCTCATCTAGTTTGTTTATGAAGATACTGAAGAGCAATGGGCCCAAACCAGAATATTAAAATACCGCACTGCATGCTTCCCTCTACATAGATGTAGTTCCATTGAGGACTATGTGCTGAGTGCAGTTGGTTAGCCAACTGCAAATCCATCTAGTGCTGTACTGTCTATCCTACATTGTTCTACCTTATCAAGAAGTAGGCTGTTGTTTACTTTATCAAATGCTTTATGGAAGTCTAAGTATGCTATATAGTATGCAGTATAAATATATACTATATGTCAGAATCCAATTATATTTCATCTTTAATTATCAAACATAGAAAACCCCAATTCTGCCTTCTCTGGATTCTGCCATAAGAGGGAGAGAAGGGGGAGAACAAAGGGGCTTTATGGCCCTCACTTCCTTCAGTACACTTCTAAGAAACTGAATGTGTTTATTGCACATCAAAGGAAGACTTTGAATGTAACTAGCATCAAAGAACCTTACCCTGACAAAGGGAGCTAATTACCTTTCATGTAGTTTATCTGAAATCTCTATACAGACGGAAGAAAGAAGCAAAGGGGTGGAATTGTGATGCCTGAAACTATCACTGGAAGGGGGGGTGATTGGGTGGGACTGCTGGGGAACCCCTTAAAACCTTGAATGGGAGAGCTTGGACCCCAAGTCCTGTCTAGCACGCCTGCAACCACTTCTTCTTAATAAAGGATTCCTGTTGGAAGAATTATTCCAAGAGTTCTGTCTTCTTAAGATGCAAAGTGGGGTGGGTCCTTACATTAGACAGGACTTGCAAAATTAATCCACCTGGAAGGGAGACCCTTGCCGGGGGATTTTGCAAAAATTTACCATGTCAGACAATGGAGCAAGAGAGGGGGAAAACTCCCTGGAAAGAGAGCCGCTGACCCAGTTGGAACCTTGCCAGATGTTGGGATCCGAGAGGTCAGATTCCTCGGGAGAAGAAGTGGTGGAGACACGGGACCACAAACCTCGCTGGTCAATGGGCGTTGGAAAGAAAAGTGAGTGGGGAAAGGAATCAAGAAAGGTGACCCTGAGACGGGGGACCAAGCAACCAGAATGGAAGCAGGAGATGGAGAAATCCCTGCACGCAAGTAAAGAGGGAGGAAGCTGGGCACCGTACTCAGACTGGATCCTAGAGAAAGCTATTGACCTGATGAAGAGAACTCTCAGCTTCCTAGGAGAGGAGAATCCTGAGCCCTACGGCCGCCCCAGCTCCTGGAGCCGCAAAGGGAGAGACACCGAGGGGGACGTGGAACCTGCAACCCCGGGGACATCTACTGATCCAGTAGCCCCCACCCCCTACCGGACCACAGATGGCAATCTGGACGGAAGACACTACCACCAACAACGGAGGCACCGATCCATTCCAAGACGTCCACCGTTGGAGGTGAAATTCAAAGGGGAGCCAACACGCTTGGGGTTTTTCCTAACCCAAGTCCTCAGCTACATGGAGGAATATGGGCAGGACATTCCCAGCGACAAAGCCCGCATCCGGATCGTGCAATCTGCCCTGGATGGACCAGCTGCAGATTGGGTAGTGAACTTGCATGACTCCAATGCCCCAGAACTCAGTAACTTCAACCGTTTCATGTCCTCTTTGAGAAGACGATTTGAAGACCCCCTGGCTGATCGCAAAGCCCGTGAAAGGATAAAAACGATGAGGCAAGGCAAACGCCCAGTGGCTGAATATACACAAGAATTCCGGGCCATTGCCAGCAAACTGAATTGGCCAGAAGACATCCTCCTCAGCCATTTCAAAGACGGACTAAACTATGATCTATATGACGCTTGCCTGCCCCGAGGGGACCCACACCAACTTGAGGAATGGTACGTCTTGGCAGAGGAAGCAGAGATCGACATATTGAAGAGGCACCGCCGAGGAAAACAATGGAGCCGCTCCCCGCCTGAGCTGACACACCAACCGGTGAAATCATCGGATACAACCAAGAGGCAAATGGGATGTTTCAAGTGCGGAAGAGAAGGGCATCGAGCTGTAGAATGCCGCTCAAAGGCCCCCCAGCACAACCCAGACAGATCCCCAATCAACAAATCCGGAAAGTCTTCAGCTAAGCCAAAAGAAACGGCCATGAGAATGATGGAAATTGCAGAACCCCCCACTTCTGCTCACCAAGGAGAAAGAACTCCAGCCTACACCACAGGGCCGGTGGATGCCTCAGATGACAGCTCGGAGGGCGAACCCTTGGTAAGTGGATGCATCACACCCATCTTCAAAACAGTGACTATATTAATCCCCCCCATGCCCGAAGCTGTGAAGGTGAAAGCCTTAATAGACTCTGGCTGCACCCGCTGCCTCATTAGCCCAACACTAGTGGGGAATCTGGGCATCCCATCCAGGAGACTGGAACAACCAATCTCATTTGGCCAGTTAGATGGATCCATAGCAGGGGGGGTGCCAGCTACCCTAGCCACTCTACCAATACACCTCTCCCTGGGCAAACATGAAGAGGACATAACGTTTGTGGTGACCCCAGGTATGGAATGCCCAATGATTCTAGGGATGGAATGGTTGAAAAAATGGAACCCCTGGGTAAATTGGAGGATGACAGAAATCAAATTCCCGAAGGGGGACCCTATGGACTTAAAACCCCAAGGGAGGCTACCAGAATCAAGAATAGAAAAAGCATCCATAGGAGAGGAAAAAAGATTAACAGAAATACCAGAGGAATATAGGGACCTTGCTGAAGTCTTCAGTGAGGAGAGGGCGAATGAGCTTCCCCCCCACCGACCCACAGACTGTACCATTGAATTCAAGCCTGGGGCAAAACTCCCGAAGCCCAGATTATACTCCATGAGCCCAAAGGAGAAGGAGGAAATGGAAAGATTTATAAAAAAAAACCTAGAGAGAGGTTTCATTGAGCCAGCCAAGCCTAAAGTGGCTGCCCCGGTCCTTTTTAGAGAGAAGAAGGATGGCTCTTTACGTTTATGCGTGGATTATAGGGCCCTGAATACAATCAGTGAAAGCAACCTATACCCGCTGCCCCTCATGAAAGACATGCTGTCACACCTATCGAAAGGGAAATTTTTTTCTAAACTAGACCTAAGGGAAGCTTACTATCGCGTAAGAATTAAGGAAGGGGACGAATGGAAGACTGCATTTAACTGCCCCATGGGGTGCTATCAATTCAAAGTCTTGCCATTTGGATTACAAGGGGGCCCTGCAGTCTTTATGCAATTAATCAATGACGTTCTAAGGGAGCACCTGTTTAAGGGGGTCCTTGTTTACTTGGACGACATTCTTATCTTTACTGAAACAAAAGAGGAACACGTCAACCTTGTCAGAGCGGTTTTAAAGAAGCTGCGAGCCGCCCACCTATATGCCAAACTCTCAAAATGCGAATTCCACCAGGAAAGGATAGACTACCTAGGCTATCGCATATCCCCACAGGGCATTGAAATGGACCCAGAGAAGGTCAAAGCAGTATTAGATTGGGCGCCACCCCGCACAAGAAAGCAACTACAAAGTTTCCTGGGCTTTGCAAACTTTTACCGCCAATTCATCCCCTCATTTGCCCAGATAGCCTTGCCCCTCACTAACTTACTAAAAACGAAGGGAGCATCCTCAGTAAAACCTAGCCAGCCACTAACATGGACAATGGAGTGCCAAGCAGCGTTTGAGAGACTAAAGAGACTTTTTTCTGCCGAACCAGTACTAAGGCACCCAGACATGGACAAGCCCTTCGTAATACAGGCAGATGCAAGTGATGTGGCAGTGGGGGCTGTGCTATTACAAGAAAATGATGATGCAGTATTGCAACCCTGTGCATATACATCCAAGAAACTCACGGAAACAGAACAGCGCTGGCCCGTATGGGAGAAGGAGGCTTATGGGATACGTTGGGCATTACTCACATGGCGACAGTTCCTGGAAGGCAACAAAATCCCCTTCCAGGTGTGGACTGATCACAAAAATTTAGAAGCCCTGAAAACTTCCAGGAAACTCAATCCCAAACAAGACCGCTGGTCCCAGCATTTTCACCAGTTCCAATTTAAGCTCAAACATTTACCAGGAAGAAAGAACTTCCTGGCAGATGCACTATCTCGCATGCCTCAATATAACAGCGCACGAACCACAGACTCTAGACCAATAATGGCAGAGTCACAACTGGCAGCACCAGTAACCACAAGAACCCAAGCCAAATTAAAACCACAACTGGACAGCCAAACTGGAATTGAATTCAGAAAAAGTTTGGAAACAGATGAATGGTTCCAGAAAAACAAAAATGTGTGCACAATGAGAGACGGGTTGCCTTGGGTAGGGGAAAAGTTATATATACCAAAAACCCAAAGAATCACGTTCATGCAGCTTTGCCATGACACAAAATCAGCAGGACATTTTGGATTTGTAAAAACTTTACACTTAATTAAACGGCAATTTTGGTGGCCATCAATAAAAAAGGACATAGAAAGTTATGTTGCCAGCTGCCCAACCTGTGCATCAGCAAAGAGGTTGCAAGGGAAATCGCCAGGGCTATTACAACCAGTGGCAAGTCCCTCAGCCCCCTGGAGGGAAATAGCCATGGATTTTATAGTGGAATTGCCAGAAAGCAATGGGAATACTGTTATCTGGACAGTCACGGACTTGTTTTCCAAACAGGTGCACTTTATCCCTTGCCAAAAGATTCCCACTGCAAAGGCCTTAGCAAGACTTTTCATCCAGCACATTTACAGATTGCACGGGGCACCCCAACGCATCATCTCTGATAGGGGAGTGCAATTTACGTCTGCATTTTGGAAGGAATTTTTATCCCTCTTAGGGACCACTCAGGGACTGACATCTAGCCATCACCCTCAGACAGATGGACAAACGGAACGGTGCCATTCAGTACTTGAGCAATATTTGAGATGTTTTTTAAATTTCCAACAGAGTGATTGGACGGACTTACTTCCTTTTGCAGAAGTTGCCTACAATAATGCAGTCCACTCCAGCACAGGCTACACTCCTTTTCAAATAGCCAACGGTCAAAGTTTCTACCCCATGCCAGAATTAACCCCAAACGAACCAACGATCCCTTCGCTGAAAGAATGGATGGAAAAACTACAAAACACCTGGCCAATAGTTAGAAAAGCACTAGATGAAGCTAGGCAGGCATACAAAGCACAAGCCGATAAAAAAAGGGTTGAGCCTACACCATTCATTATAGGAGAAATGGTGTACTTATCTACAAAATACCTAAAGTCCCTACAGCCCTGTAAAAAACTTGGACCAAAATACATAGGACCTTTTCCAATTAAAAGAATCATAAATCCAGTAACAGTAGAATTAGAATTACCCAAAAATCTCAGGCAAATACACCCAATTTTTCATTGCAGCTTGCTGAAAAGAGAGCATCAATCACCTCTACGGCCAAAAATCCCCCCCCACCACCTCCAATCATGGTGGAGGGCGAACAACACTTCGAAATAAAAGAGATCCTTGACTCTAGGAGATATCATGGAGCAACTCAGTACCTAGTTGCCTGGAAACACCTCCCTCCCTCACAAAACGAGTGGGTCCATAAACGTCATGTCAGAGCCCCGAAGCTATTGAAGAAGTTTCACACAGAGTATCCTAACAAGCCTGACTAAGTCTTATACCTGTTTTGTTTTCTTTCAGGTGAATCTCTCTTATTTTTAAGAGGGGCCGGATGTCAGAATCCAATTATATTTCATCTTTAATTATCAAACATAGAAAACCCCAATTCTGCCTTCTCTGGATTCTGCCATAAGAGGGAGAGAAGGGGGAGAACAAAGGGGCTTTATGGCCCTCACTTCCTTCAGTACACTTCTAAGAAACTGAATGTGTTTATTGCACATCAAAGGAAGACTTTGAATGTAACTAGCATCAAAGAACCTTACCCTGACAAAGGGAGCTAATTACCTTTCATGTAGTTTATCTGAAATCTCTATACAGACGGAAGAAAGAAGCAAAGGGGTGGAATTGTGATGCCTGAAACTATCACTGGAAGGGGGGGTGATTGGGTGGGACTGCTGGGGAACCCCTTAAAACCTTGAATGGGAGAGCTTGGACCCCAAGTCCTGTCTAGCACGCCTGCAACCACTTCTTCTTAATAAAGGATTCCTGTTGGAAGAATTATTCCAAGAGTTCTGTCTTCTTAAGATGCAAAGTGGGGTGGGTCCTTACACTATATTTCCTTGATCCACTAATTTACTGCTCTTCAGTATCTTCATAAACTAGATGAGATAGAAAAAGACGTTGTCAAATTTACAGATGACACCAAGTTGAGGGGAATTGCTGACAAAAGTTAGATTCTGCTCTTAGACAGGAAAAATAAAATGCACAGCTACTGAATAGGTGGTACCTGGCTCAACAGTATTAACTATGAGATGGATCTAGGTGTCCTAGTCAGATCACCACTTAAATATAAGCCACCAGTATGCTGTAGCTGTCAAAAAAGCCAATGCAGTCCTAAATTGCATCAATGGAGGGATAATATCAGTATTGTGAGAATTATAATACTACTTTATATTGCACAAGTGAGTAGAAGATGATACAAAAAGATGCTGAGGTCCTAAAATGAGTGAAGAGAAGATCAATAAAGATGATAAGGGGTCTGGAAGCTAAATTGTATAATGAACAGTTAAGAAAAATAGATATATTTAGTTAACGAGGAGAAGAATTAGAGGTGACATGATAGCTGGGGTCGGCCTATTCTCCAAAGAATAGAGATGGGGTCGGCCTATTCTCCAAATTTTCTGAGGGTAGGACAAGAAGCAATTTATGGAAGCTTGTTAAAGTAAGATCCAATCTGGAACTAAGGAGAAACTTTCTGCCAGTGAGAACAATTAACCAATGGAACAACTTTCTCTCAGAGTTATAGGTGTACCATTGCTGGAGATTTTCAAGAAAATATTGGACAACCATTTGTCTGAAATAATATGTCACCTGTCATGAGCAAGGGATTGAAGTAGAACAGGGATCCCCAACCTGTAGCCCACTACTGGGACACTGCCTATTAGCCACCAGGCCACATGGGTGGCTGCTGGTGTGCGCATGTCTGCACAGCCCACTTGTGCAAGTGTCGCCATTCTCAGCTTCTTCCATAAGCTGTACTTTTGTTTAGGAACTTCATTTTTAAGTCTTGAATCTTTGGTTATTTTTTAACCCCAGCTATTGAAATATTTGTAACATTTATACAGCTGCCCATCTCACCCAGTATTCAGACTCTGAATATTGATTAAGCTAGATTTCTATCAGTATTTAGGGACTATGCTGTATTCTAATCAATGCATGTTATGGCTAAAATGAGTTAAGAGCTTATTCCAGGACATTTCCCCCTGATCTTGCAAAAGTGACAGTGACCAGGTTCAGTTCCCACTTTACATAATTCTGTTAGACCCGGAGGAACTATTCCTACCCCTAAACAAAACCCCTCTTTTCCAATCCTTTCATTGTTGATAAGAAAGCGTGTTACTCAGGATTAACAAAGGCAGAAGGAAATTAAATAAAGGCCACAAAGATGCAGTCTGATCTGATTGATTAAAGAAAATTTAATAATGAAATTGCAATAAAATATGTCCCTTCCATTACTGTTTCTCTGCTGCTAACTTTCAGCCCTGCTGCTGCCTATAACAAGTGTAGGTTTTGTAAAGAAAGCTCTCCTCCCACAATCAAACCTATCCAGTTTTCTTTTTATGGTTATGATCCTGTCAATAAATTTCCTGGTCTACAATTCAAAATTCTTATGAAAGGTCTTACTTTTCTATTGTTCTCTGTTCCTCTTTCTTATAAAGCTGAAATCTAACCATAATTGAAAAAATGGTTGCATCTCCTTAATGTTGTTCTCTATTCTGCTGAATTTTCTATTATAATGTAGACTTCTGAAAGTTATATATTTTCTCAAGTAAACTTGTCATTTTAGGCTCCAAATTATGCAAATCCCAGTAGTCAAGAAAGATATGTGTCTTAGAATCCCACAAAGCATTGAAAGCCCATTGTTTCTGATAAAAAAAGTTTTAATGTATTCTAAGACCTTTCTTATTTAACTTATGTAAAAAAATATGGAAGTGGTTTGCCACTGCTTTTTCCCAGGACTAGTTTGGAGGGTTTGGGGGGGGGGGTTATAATGGTTTAATGGTTTGCTTGTTTTAGATTTTTAAAGTTCCCAGTCTAATCTGTAGCTCTCAGATTTCCTGTATCCCTCATCCTAGTCCTAGCTAAACCCAAACTTGTTCAGCTTTGTGAAATCAAGCTGGCTAGGTGCTGCCAAAGCATCAATCACAATGCCCAGACCAGGTGACAGGTTAGTAACTGTCCATATACATATACTCCTTCACAGCAGAGGAATCTCTCCAGTGGTGGGATTCAAATAGTGAACAACCGGTTTTCTGTGTGGATGCCGCTTCTGGACGTCCATTCTGGGCCCAGGCAACAAAAAAATTAGCTACCAGTTCTGCCAAAGTGGTGCAAACTGATTGAATCCCACCACTGACTCTCTCCCCAGCAAGCCTGCTGATCTCACTCTTGACTGAGAACTACAGATATTAGATTTTCCAAGCCAGAGAAAACAGATGAAGTAAGGTGGTGGGATTTAAGATACTTTCGATAGTATTACATTATGTCCCACTTTCATGCCCTCCAGGATATGTGGAGGGCTAAATCTGCCCTCAGACCAGTTGCATTTCCCACTCCACCCTTCATTTAATCAATATTAGTTGTGGATAAATAGGCATTGTTATTGTAGATATTTGAGGAGAGAAAATTGTTAGCAAGAATGTGGGAGGGAGGTTGATTTTTTTGGAAAAATATGTATATGATCTGAAGATAAATTACAGTACAAAAATCAAATAAATTTAAATATTAGAAATACTGGTCACATTTTCAGAAGTCATATCAAATATGAGGGAATATCAAATAAAGGGAAGAGCAAAGGCCTTTCATTTTCTTTCAATGGAGAAAAGATTAAATAACATTGAGAAATGATAAATAGCAGTTAGACATAATAATTAAAGAACACAAAGAAACCCAAACTGTTATGGGAATCACTGAATACAAAGTTTTCTTTATACACATTATTTGAAACAGTGAATTGAAACTTTCAAGTTTAATTTGAAACTTCAAATTCAAGAAAATTACAGTACAATGGGCCTTCATATTCTATGAATAATTTTGCAAAGAGAAAATGAATCTTCTCATGGGAAACTCTGGCATGAGTTAAACAGTTTGTGGTATACTATCTTACACATCTTGTCATGCTTGAAACTTCTTTAGTCTAACAGGCATAATTGAACAGTATAACTTAAAAGACTCTAAAAAGATATTAATTGATTTAATATTTTCTTCTTCTTGTGCCATATTTGTTATCGGATGTTGGCGATCCTGTTTTTATCAGCAGCCACACGAAAAAGTGCTACTAAGTTTTGTCCAAACCAGTCCCCTAAATTTTGAAGCCATGATGTTCTTCTTCTGCCTGGATCTCATTTGCCTTCAATCTTTCCCTGGTGGATTAAATGGAGTATGCTGTATTTTTCTGGGTGTCACATCACATGTCCAAAATATTCTAATTTTCGGTTTTTAATTGTTTTGATGATTTCCCTTGGCTTCCTAGGCGGCTGATCACCTCATTTCTGATCTAATCAACCCAGCTTATATGTAACAGCCTGTAAGTCCACATTTCAAATGCTTCTAGTCTCTTCAGGTGGCCTTTAATATTTAGGGCTTAGATTTATAAGGGAAATGAAAATTAAGTTATATATGTATAACTTAAAATATATTGATAAGTGTTTTAATTGATTGAGCTATACTTAGAAATGTATTAATTTGAATGCGATGTAATAATCAAGGGAAAGAGAGAAGGGAATCTTTGATGATGTAGCCTGAGACATGTACGAAAGAGCCTGTTATTGGACTATTAATTGCCCAATCACCACGCTGCTTCCTAAACACTTGGATGTAAAACTGAAAATTAATAAAACTTGTTTATAAAAAAGTACTGAAATTCTTACTCTTCTCAGAAAAAAACCCCGGCAACTCAGTATATGGATATTACTTTAGAAGCAGCTGAGATTAAGGATACTGGATCTATTATAATAATAATAGCTTGACAAAGGTCGAACAGCCTGATTAGAAGACTGTGTAGTTTTAAAAGCACATTGTAACATCATCTTTTATTCTGTTTGTATCTACAGATGTTCAGAAGAGGGAGCGGAAGATGAAGAAGACTAATCCTACATATCTAGAGCACTGTTTATTATTAAATATTATATTATTAAATACATTATTTGTTATGCACTTTTTAATTGTTATCCTTATCTTGAGGTTTAAAAACATTTCAGAATAACCACTCTCCCATTTCTAAAATGTTGGTCATAGATGTTGAGCCAATGTGGCAGAAGTGGAAGGTTACAGATCCTAGGAACCTGATTTGCTGGCAATGTTGGGGAAGTTTGGCAAGTCCTCGTCTGAGTACCTAGGGTTATTTCTTTTGTTAGGAAAAGCAACCCTTTCACAGGGGCAGCAGAGCGGTCAAAGTCCATTGTTAAAACATGGAACCTCAAGACAATAAGTCTGACTGAAGATGGAGGGATGAAGTTTGGTCAGAGCTGATCCCCAGAGACTGCCTAGAGAAGTCTAGAACTCCAAAGACAGGCTTAAGATACAGAAGGATCTTGACAGACTTGAACATTGGGCGCTATCTAACAAAATGAAATTAAATGGTGAAAAAAGTAAGATTCTACACACTAAGGTAAGAAAAAACAAATGCACAGGTATTGTACAGGTGGTATCTTGCTCAATAGTAGCAATTGCGAGAGCGATCTTGGAGTCCTAGTGGACAATCACTTAAATATGAGCCAGCAGTGTGCTGCAGCTGCCAAAAAAGCCAACACAATGCTAGGCTGCATTAACAGAGGGATAGAATCAACTTCCAGTTGGGATCTTGCAGTAATGCAGATGCAGGAAGACGGGACTCCATCTTTTACGTCTGGGTTCATCCTGCTGGGGGACCCAGGAAAGAGTTGAAAGTTGCCCCATAAGTAAGAAGGGTATTCTCGTTGATCGTGAGGGAGTGGCAGCCCCCCCCCGTTTGATCCAAGGAAGCCCTCCAAACAGGCAAAGGAAAGACTGGCTGCATTCGTGTAGCCAGTCCTAAGCTGCGGACAATGGAAGTCAACAAGCACTACCAAGCAACTTTACAGCAACGTGGATGAAACTGGTGAGACCTGATCCTTTCTTCATGATTTTAAGACCTCTTCCTAAAAATCTGCCCAAAATTCCTTCCCCCAGATGAAAGAGGGAATTTCTGCCCCATTCCCTCAGAAAAGAAAAGCAGCAAATTAATACTTGGGGACACTGGCGAAAGCTATAAGACTTATTTGGAATTAAAATATACTTACAGTTTGAAAATTTGGGGACCAAAAGTGTTTTTAAGATCTTTTTATTTTTTTTCTAAAGAAAAAGTTTAATAATATAAGTTTTGGATTTAAAAACCGGAGTGTGGTGTTGATATCTAGTGGTGAATTACGGCAGTACAACTTATTTATGCCTAAAAGACATCTGGCTTGAAGCCCAGAACTAGATAAGATTTTGGCTGGCCTTTGAACTATTTTATTATTGAGAATTACATTTGAAAAAAAAGGAACAAGCTTGGGGGCTGCTTATCTATGTGGCAGAGATGATAAACATTTTAAATTTGGTCTGTATGAATTTTGAACATAAATACTGACTTTCAGAATTGTATGGTGGATTTTTTTGGAGGGAACACTTTGAATTAGAAATCTTGATTGTTAAACAATCCTCAAAGATTCTCCTCAATCCCTGGACAGAAAGGATTTTTTTTTTATTGGACAGAAAAATTTGAATTTTACTTATATATGCTTAGGGAAAATTCAGGAGTGGACAGTCGGTTGGATAAATCTATAAAGCAGTGGTGGCGAACCTATGACATGGGTACCAGAGGTAGCACTCAGAGCCCTCTCTGTGGGCACGTGTGCCGTTGCCCCAGTCCTAGGCCTTCAGCTGGGTTTTATAAAACCTTTTCACTTTAGGCCTCCGCCGCCATGTAAAAAAAAAAAAGGTTCAATCAGTCAATTTCAACTTCTTGCAGGAAAAAAAAGATCTTGCATAGTTGGAATTGATTGATTGAACTTTTTAGTCCCACCCAGTCTGCTGTTACCACTGCAGCCACACCCACCCAATAGGCCACACCCACCCAATGGGCCACACCCACCCGGCACCCGACGATGCATAAGTGGGTTTTGGGTTGCAGTTAGGACACTCGGTCTCTAAAAGGTTCGCCATCACTGCTATAAAGGCTACTTATAAAAATAAAATAAAATAAAATAAAATGGATGTTTCATACTCAGTGTTAAACAGTAAAACATCATCTTTAACATTTGTTCCTAGCAGCCTTAACTTGCCATATCATCAAGAAATACTGATAAAATACAGAAAGAAATTCTTTCCATGCTGAAATTAACACAAAAAACAATTATTCTAGCTTGTGAGCAGGTTACTAATAACATAACATAACATTAGAACAATTTTCTAATTCAAATCTACAAACTCAGAAGACAACTACAGAGAAGGAACCAGCAACCCATAAAATAGAAGGAAAACTAGAGAATGCTGACATAAACATTGATGATCCAAAGAAAGAAAGAAATGACAATACCCAGATAAATGAAAATTCAGAAGATATAACGATAATATTACAACAGAAAAGACATTTTATAAACTAAGGTTTCAGAACATACTGGATGACAAGGAAGGAGAGCTGATGGAATGGAAGATAAAGTCGTTATTAGAACTGTGGGGTACTGGAGACAGAGGGAGGCAGTTTAATGAATATCAACAGGCTAGCTAGCTCTTCCAAAAACATTTTAACCAAATTGTTTTTCTTGTTCCAAATAATATATACAAAAATAGAGGAAGAATTATTTGATGATCCAAATGCACTGATTTGGAAAGTTAGTTGGCAAAGAAAGCTAGAATAAGATTGAAAGAAATAGAAGCTTTGACCTAACATAGGGGATTGATTGATTAGAGCAGTGTTTCCCAAACTTGACAATTTTAAGGCATGAGGACTTCAACTCCCAACGCTGGCTGTGGAATTCTGGGAGTTGAAGTCCTCATGCCTTAAAATTGTCAAGTTTGGGAAACACTGGATTAGAGGTTTGAATATGATTAAGAATAGATTGTTAGAAATAGAAGCATTTTTATAACTAGATACCTAGGATTTGTAATCAGAATATTATATCTTGGTATGAAAAGGGAAATAAGAATATGTTAATAACTTTGAATAAGGGATTATTGATTAGAGGTTTGAATATAGTTAAGAATAGATTGTTACAAATAGAAGCATTTTTATAACTAGATACCTAGGATTTGTAATCAGAATATTATATTTTGGTAGGAAAAGGGAAATAAGACTATGTTAAGAACTTTGAATAAGGGATTCCTTTGGTTGCCCAAATATAACTTGTTTTGAAATTATAAATGATTGGGACACTTTGAACATGGATGGGAAATTGAAATTGAAAATAAAGCAAAAATAGGATATGGATTAAATAAGTGGAAATTGAATGCAAATGCAGTTAAGGTATGTTTTAGTTAGGAAACATATTCTAAATTGATATTATTGATATTATTAGAAAAATGTAACAACTGTTGATATGTAATTGTATGTTTACTAGCAATAATAAGAATTGTATTTGCTTAATGCGAAAAAATTGTTACTACCAGAAGAAGAAAGATATACTGGCAGGTATAATATTGGACCGACTTGGAAAAACTTATATGTATTACCGAATTTTTAATGGACTCAATCATTATGTTGTCTGTTGAGCGCTTGTTTGTGAAAATAGAAAATTAATAAAACATTAAAAAAAACCAGAGGGATAGAATCAAGATCATGTGAAGTGTTAATACCACTCTACAATGCTTTCGTAAGGCCACACTTGGAATACTGCATCTAGTTTTGGTCACCATGCTGTAAAAAAGATGTTGAGACTCTAGAACAGTGGTTCTCAACGTTTGTGTGACGGCGACCCCGTCACACAAACGTGCCGTGCATGCGCGGCGTGGTGCGCATGCGCGGCGCCGCCCCATGTGCGGTGCGCATGCGCGGCACTGCCCCCTGAGGGGGGAAAATGGCGGATCGCCTTCTTTGGCGACCCCCGAAAAATGGTCGATCGTGGTGCGCGGCGTCCGCCCACCCGGTGCGAGCGGGCCCCCTGAGGGGGGAAAATGGCGGATCGGAGGCTAGATAACCCTTGGAATGAGTATGATTAGGGGACTGGAGGCTAAAACATATAAGGAACAGTTGCGGGAATTGGATGTCAAGTTTAATGAAGAGAAGGACGAGGGGTGACATGATAGCAGTGTTCCCATATATCAGGGGCTGCCACATAGAAGAGGGAGTCAAACTATTCTCCAAAGCACCTGAAGGAAGGACAAGAAGCAATGGATGGAAACTAACCAAAGAGAGAAGCAACTGAGAAGTAAGGAGAAATTTCCTGACAGTTAGAACAATTAATCAGTGGAACTATCTGCCTCCAAAAGTTGTGAATGCTTCAACACTGGAAGTTTTTAAGAAGAGACTGGACAGCCATTTGTCTGAAATGGTATAGGGTTTCCTGCCTGAGCAGAGGGTTGGACTAGATGATCTCCAAGGTCCCTTTTTATTTTTAGTTGTTGTTGTTGTTGTTATTGGCACTTCACTGCATTGGGTCTCTTTCCATGTGCCATGTGTAATTCCCTTATTATGGCAATCCTTGAACTGTCCTGTGATTCAGTGAGGACGCTTCCATTCTTTGCTTTAAATGGAATTGTAGGGGATTCGGGAGGGGGATAGGCAGAGTCAGCAAAAAGAAAATCCGTGATAAATTTGTCTCAGACCTCAATAGGATCATTTTCCATTTTTTTTCTCATTCATGGTAATCCAACCACATAATTTCTGTTTTGAAGCTACACCTGAATCCAAATTTGATTTTGAAAAGCCAGTTCACTAAAAGGTGACCAGAGTTGGAAGTGAGCTTAATTTTCTCATATTTTCAATCATCTAGCCTAGTAGAAGTTGGCAGTCCTCAGTATTGTCCGTCTGATGAGCAAAATTTCAGCACTTGACCCCCCAACAATGAAAAGAAGAATGTGGCACAGATCATAGTTTATTCTCACCACCGATGGATAAATCTTTTTTCATCAGATGATACTGTGTTGTTTTTTGCTTTATAAATCAAGTCCGGCTTTCTTTCACTGCTCATACTGTATTTTTGTCTGACAGGTATCTTCTAAATGTATCTGGATTTCTCCGAAAGAATAATTGTTAAAGCTTAGTGTAGAAAGCAAGAATGTCCTCCTAATTATTTTTTGATCTGGAAGTCTGTAACAGTGAGGACAGGAAGATATTGCATTTTGGTTAAGTAGAGAGTTAACATGTAGAGCGACACTCTCCTACTTAGAATGGAATGCTAATTCCTTTTGATTTGCGCATTTAGTCCATCAGAAATCATTTTTAAGTGTCCCACGAAAAACTAGCCTTTTCTTTGTAAAATATGATAGAAAAATCCATGTCAGAATCATAACTTTTAAGGGGAGTCTAGTATAATCGCGGCGCCCGAATACTATCAAGCAGAGATAATCTAAATCAGACATGCCAAACACAAGGCCCGGGAACGGATGCGGCCCACAAAATGGTTTCAGGTGGCCCGCAAAGCCATCCTGGAAACAGTGAGGGAACGCCCCCCCCCCGCTGCCTTGGCCCTAACCCAGGCCAGCCAGAAGCCAATGTACAATTTTGTGGGGGCCATCTATGCTGAAATGCATTCAGTCTTAGCTCCACAAGGCCGTCTAGAAACAGCAAGGAACCAGCCCCTGCTGCATCTGCTCTGCTTCCTAGATGCACGCTGGGAAGTGTCAACCGTTGTGAGGAATGAAGAAATGCACCATCACCTGGAAGTGGCCAGCAAATGACCCTCACCTACTTCACCTATCCGGCTTGATGGGCTCCGGGGAAGGGATTTCGGCAGGCAATTAGGCTCCTCCAGTAGACCATGCCTTGGCACTTGCCCCGGTCCCACCCCCTTCTACCAAACACTCTCAGATCTGTCCCACTCCTGCTCAGGCCCCCACAGGCACTCTTGATGTGAACGATCTAGAGCTGGCCATGCCCATCCAATAGGCCACCCCCACTCCATCCACACCCAAGCAGTAGGCCACCCCCACCCTCCTCCGGACAACCATAATGCTGATGCGGCCCTCAATAAAATTGAGTTTGACACCCCTAATCTAAATGGTAGCAACGAATAGACTAATTTCCTGCTATAATTTGCCTTTTTAAAAAAAGATAGGCTGGTCAATGCAAGCCTCACCTTAGTATAAGCGTACGTCTGGGAAAAGCGGCGACACGGCGGGATCACAATGGCATTTCCCCTCTCCCTCGCCTTAGCAATAGATACTGGAAGGCAAATACGCTGCTTCGGTACTGAAGATAATAGGCGCAATTGATAACTGATCATGAATGTGCCTAATCGCTACCTATTGTCATCGCTATTTTGTGGTATTTGTTGTGCAGATTTCAGAGTACTTCGGGATACTTTGGAATTCGTACTGTAGCTGTACGAAACAGTAGTCTCTTTTTGCGTCCAACGGATCTAGAAAAGGAGGAAGCAAAAGCGTGTTATTGCCCAATCTCATTAGTTCAATTTCTCCACTTGAAGCTGCCGTTCTCAATCTCAGAGTGGGAGAAAAACGGCTATTGAAACTTAGTTCACTCTAGTCTAAACTTTTTCCATTTTCGAAGCTCTAGCGGCACAATGACGTATGAGGTGCGCTTGCGCTGAATGCGGCCGCTGTTTCAGCTCACTTCCGGGTTTCCCTGTGGAGTTTCGTTGGGGTCGCGCCGCGGAGCTGGTGAGATTCGTTCCCCCCAAGCCCCGCCTCCTGGTGGGGGAAACGAGTCGGTAGTGAGCTTCTTGGGGAAAGAAGGCGAAATGGAGTTGGAGGAACGCAGGCGGGGAAAGATTTGGTGAGGAAAACTGCAGGAAGGTGCGGGAAAGAAGGCTAAAAGGTAGGTTATAGGAGAGAAACGTTGCTAGGGAGAAGATTGTTTTTCCCTCTGTCCCGAAATACAGCAGTTACGCTTTAAAGGGGAAAACAGATCAAAGTCGGGATAGCGCTCTATTAGTTCATTAGCGCGGTGCCATTTACATTGCTGAGAGCATTGCTGAAAGAGATCCCTCAGAAAAGCGTCAAGTTTATGTATACAGGTTGTCCTCTGCTTACAACCGTTCGTTTAGTGTCTTTTTTTCTTCTCAAAATTACAGTGGCACTGAAAAAAGCAACATATGACCCGTTTTTCATACTATCACAGCATCCCCGTCACATGATCAAAATTCAGATGTTTGGTAACTGGCATGTCTTTATGACGATTGCAGTGTCCTGGAATCATGCAAACACATTTTATCACCTTCTGACAAGCAAAGTCAAATGGAGAAGCCAAATTAACTCAACAACCAGATTATTAACTTAACAACTGTGGCAAGAAATTATGTAAAATGGGGCAAAACTCACCTAACAACTGCCTTGCTTCGCAACAGAAATTGTCATAAGTCGAGGACTACCTGAATCATGCCTATTGCAATTATGCTTACAAAAATGATTACCTTCAAGAACACCTCTTACCATTTAACAGTTTCAACAGAAATAGTTCTGTTAATTCACTCTTCTACCAGAGCAACTCCCAGATGCGTAGACATACTAATTCCACATTTCAGTGTACCCCACTATAGTTGTGCTGCAGGAAAGCTTTAATAATATGCCTTTTAATAAGCATTTGTGTGGTTTTAGGAGTCACTTTTACATTTTTTATTGGCAGTTTAGCAGGATATGCAACCAAAATTATTACAATTCTCCTTGTAAGTAGACCCAAAGTATCAAATTTCTCTTTTTTGACTCTGATATAAGCATTACTTAACCAGATCAGTGGATTCACTGTAAGATTATATATTAAAAGAAATATAGGAACAATATCATATTTAATTGATAAGTAAATTGTTTTTCCTATCCTGTTATGAATTTTGGTTGATTGTACATGTGAAGCTCTTACTTATTCAGCATTTGTTTGTAAGTTTGTATGTCTTTTATTCCTTTCGCAATTATGTATGTATATATATGTATGTATGTGTGTGTGTATGTTTGTGTGTGTATATATGTCTTTAATAACATTAAAAATGCGAATCCTGAATATGAGCATGTTAGCAAAATTAAAAGAAAAATGAACACCAGGATAGAAATATAAACAAGACTGTTTAATATAAACAAGTCTTGGTAAAAATCACTTAACTTTCGTCGGCCAAACTGCCAATGTCGTCAGAGTAGGGATAAAAGGAGATCTGGGAGTTCACCTGGGGGGTGGCTGTCTGATCGCTTCTGCCCCTCCCCTCCCTCCCCTCCCACTTTGAACCGTTTTACATTGAGGGGGGAGGGAGACAAGGAGCGGAAGCGATCAGACAACTCCTTGCAGAACCGTGGCAATGGGGTTGTAGATGAAGCAGTGGTGACTCCCATGAGAGGAAATGGGAGATCAGCGGTGCGCCATAATTGTAAGTTAGGAACTGACACGGAAGTACAGCCCAGAACGACAGGGGAGGGAGGTAAAGAGCAAAAACGTTTGGACAGCCATCCCTTGCAGGATTGGGGCGATGAAACCATAGGTGAGACAGCGGCTAACTCCAGGAAGATGGTGACTTGACAGAGCGCCCGAGCCGCAATCTGGGGACTAATGCCCAAGATCAATCCAAAGTGGGGGAGGAGAGAGGTGAGGGGCAGAAGCGATCGGACAGCCACCCCCCGGAAGCGATTGAAAGCAAGAGAACAACTTCCAAATCCACAGATCGGTTGACAGGCGCGGAACGACTCAATGCGTTATAGCCGATTGAGATGAGTGGACCAATGATGCGCTCAAGAAGCAGAGTGCAGAAGCAAGCAGCTATATAGGCGAACTCCTAGATCTCCTTTTATCTGTACTCTGACGATGTTGGCAGTTTGGCCAACAAAAGCTAAGTGATTTTTACCAACAGACTTGTTTATATTAAACAGTTTTGTTTATATTTCTATTGTGGTGTTCATTTTTCTTTTAATGTTGCTAACATACATATATATACACATGTGTACGTACATATATCCATACATACATACATACATATATGTATGTACGTACGTATGTATATATTTGAAGATACGAGTCTCAGGTATATTCATATTCAAAAACTAAAACACAGATTACCGAAACTGAAATATTTAATTAAAAACTTAGCTTTCGTCAGCGTCTGCTGACATCGTCAGAGTTCTAGCCAGGATTGAGAATCATGTTCTTATAATATCTGTAATGCCAGGGTTTGGCTAACGAGCATGTTACCAGTCTATTCAGCTCCTGCCCCCCTGTAGTTAATTGCTGTGTTGTTTCTGTCACACTTGTTGCTGGCTGTTTAAATTTAGGCACCCTGCTCCTCTCCTCACACCCCACCTGTGTGAAGTGTGTATTCTGCCGTGCGCAGTCATCTCGCTGCTTTTCTGGCGTTTGCATATGTGATGCTGCCGTTTCAGTGGGCTGTTCCTTCTTGCTGTCATCGTCACTGTCCATGTTGGCTCCAAGTCCCCTGCTGTCACTCATCGGCACTGTCTGCCTCCCCTCAATCATCTGCTGTGATCCTAAGTCCATTGAGGAAGGGATATGATCCTTGTTGACCTGTTTGTATCAGTGAGGATCTGTGGCTGTTTCATCTTTGCTGTTTTCTTACTTAAGATATCTGGTGGCGTAATGTCTGATAAGCTGATAACAGTTCAATATGCCGCTTGATGGAATGCTTTTTGGATAGCCATGCCTCTTTTAGCAGACGGCTGTCCTTCATTGCATCATGAGCAATGACCCTTGCCTCAGTAGAGTTAAATATGTGGTTGTGTTCTACAGTGTGAGCTCACACTTGGGATTGCTGCTCATGGTGTTTGATGGCCAATTGATGTTCATGCAGTCTTGTCTGAAGACACTTCATGGTCTCACCTACATAATTGCATATGCAATTATTATAGTTAATTTGATATACCACTGATGACATCTCACTCATGGGAAGGGTTCTTTGGGACGCATTACATGTGTTTGAAGAGTCTGATTGGGTCTATGTGCCATTCTAATGTTATGCTCAGATAATATTCTTGCAGCTGTCTCTGACACTCCATGGATATAGGGGTGTATGGTCTAAGTAGTAATGATTGGAAGCCTGTCATCTGCAGCAAATGGTGCCTGTTGCTGGTGATGACGTTGGATGAAGTCGGCGGAATAGACATTCTGTATGCACACCTGAAAAAGGTGTACATATTCCTTGGCTTTTTCACTTGCCGTGCTGCAGTGTGTGTTTACTCTATTAAACAGGGTGCGAATGCAGCCAATTTTGTGGGCTGTAGGATGATTGCTGTCACTATGGAGTATTCTGTCAGCGTGGGTGGCTTTGTGGCACACGCTGGTAACCAGTGTGCCATTATGCTCATGGCTATTAGTATGTCCAGGAAGGGTAAGATGTTATTCGCCTCTTTTTCAGCCGTGAATTGGATGTCAGAGTAGATGGCATTCAGCTTTTCCATGAAGGAAGCTTTGTCATGGCGCTTGATGACCACAAAGGTGTCATCCACATACCTGGCCCAAAATCTGGGCTTGTAACCCTTCATCGCTATGAGTTCTAGCTTTTGCAACACCGCCTCAGCAATTAAATCATGATTCAATTAACAATGAATATGCTCATTGTGCAGTATTTCTTTCATGCTAGTTAATCATTACAATAAATAGCAATAGCACATAGACTTATATACCACTTCACAGTGCTTTACAGCCCTCTCTAAGCGGTTTACAGAGACAGTATATTGCTCCCAACAAGTTGGGTCCTCATTTTACCTACCTCAGAAGGATGGAATCCTGAGTCAATCTTGAGCGGGTGAGAATTGAACTGCCGAACTGCTGGCAGCCTGCAGTAAGCAGAAGTAGCCTGCAGTACTGCATTCTAACCACTGGGCCACCACGGCTCTTAAATATTCTTTAAGATAAGTATTCTTTAGTTTTTTTGCTTTTTTAAAAAAAGGTCTTTCCATTGGAAGGAAAATTTTGATCCACTCAAGAACTAACAAAAATATCCTTCCCTATTTCATTCATGGCATTTCTCATTTCTAAGATGATCAGATCTGGGCAACAAACAGACATGGAAAACTCTTTTGTTGTCCTGTCATTGTTGTCTCATTTCTGGTCTGATAGCTCCCCATTCTCTTTCTGAGTTGGAAACAGTAGGGATTATGACATTTGTACTGAGGTTAGGAAGGGAGAATACATGTCCAAT
This sequence comes from Crotalus tigris, assembly GCF_016545835.1. Lineage (NCBI taxonomy): Eukaryota > Metazoa > Chordata > Lepidosauria > Squamata > Viperidae > Crotalus > Crotalus tigris. Next base: position 63,575 of record NW_024100132.1, on the reverse strand, counting down.
TTCCATCTCCTGATCCATGGATCCTAAGGCGTATTTAGAGGCAATAAGATTATAGACATAATCAACATTGTATGAATTGAATGAATAGTTGATTGGTTGCTGTGAAATTTTTAACAGGAAATAAAAGAAAAAAAGCATAGCTGAAGTACTCTTGTATCCTAGCAAGCTTAATCTTTCTTAGGAGGAAAAAGATTCTTTGAAAATAATGCTTACAATTGCAGTTACAGAAAGCAAAAGAAAAATATCATTTCTGTCAGGCTTAGCTGTTGAGCCAGTTTAGTGTAGTGGTAAGGTGACTGTCTAGCCTCTTTTTAAAAATCTCCAGTGATGGAGTGACCACGATTTCTGGGGACAATCTATTCCACTGGTTAATTGTCCTCACTGTCAGGAAGTTTCTCCTTAATTCCAGGTTGCTTCTCTCTTTGATCACTTTCCATTGGCAGCCCTTCAAATATTGGAATACTGCTATCATGTCTCCCCTATTTCTTCTTTTCTTTAGACTAGCCAAACCCAAATCCTGCAGCCGTTCTTCATATGTTTTAGTCTCCAGGCCTTCAATCATCTTAGTTGCTCTTCTCTGAATTTTTTTCAAACTCTCAACATCTTTTTTGGGAGTTGAAATTCACACATCTTAAAGCTATTCCAATTAGCGAAGCATATTTTGCAAATCCTCCCCCATTTTTTAAAAAATATATTTTATTGATTTTTTTAAACATAAATCACAATAGTTAGTGAACAGTGCGTTGTCTTGGTTTACATTTGTAAAACAATCACTAACAATTGATTTCTGTAATCTATAATCCACATAATAGTTTTAGTTGATTTCCTCTTTTCCCAAAATATTCTCTTTTGCAAACATTGAGTTAATACAGTTCTTATTGTTTTGATAGATAACAATTAAATATATAATTTTTCCCAATATTCCTAAAAATAATAATCACACCAATATAATATTTCTTTTCTATCCAATCATTCTGGTTGCCTTATCATAGATCCTGTTACAGTCGTTATTTTAATTTGTTTCTCCCACCAAATTCTAGATATTCTTACTGGTTAAGATTTTCTCAAAAATTAATTACATTTAAAATTTTAACTCTATTTTTTCATATGAACCATTTCACATATTTACATTTCTTAAGAAATAGATAAAACAGTGAAAAAGAAAGAAAGAAGAGCAAGAGTAAAGAAACATAAAAAATAACATACTACTTAAAATATATATCCCTCCTAAGCTAATATATTTTTGTTTCCAAAATTTCTTATTCTTTTTAACCATAATTAAAATATGTTTAATCTTTAAATATTCCATTTAATACATCTAGTCCAGGGCTTTTCAACCTTTTCACCCATTGTACCACTTTTAGGATATGGCAATATCCGAGGACCACCAGTCGCCTAGTAAGGCGTCAAAAACTTGATGACCCCCCCAAAAAAGGAAAAAAGTGATAAAGTACAGGTAGTCCTCGACTTACAACAGTTCGCTTAGTGACTGTTTGAAGTTACAATGGCACTGTATAAGTGCCCCCGAAGCCAAAGCCGAGCAAGACATCTGCCTGCCCACGCGGCGGCGCTCTTCCTCCCGTCCGAGGTTTTCATTGTTGTGAGCATTTCTGTTGAGGATTGGCAGTCGGGGTGGGGTGGGGTGGTGTTTGGTTTTTATTCCCCCCGTCTGCTGGGTGGTTGCAGCAGGTTTTGGTCACTTCACATGACCCTGGGACATTGTGACCGTCATAAATATGAATCAGTTGCCAAGCATCTGAATGTAAATCACAAGACCCTGAAGATGCTGCAACATTCCAGCTGATCGGCGCTTCTTCTGGGCTCAGCAGAAGCACCAGGATCAGTGCTGAGCTCCAGCTGCAGCCTGGCGCTGATCCTGGCACTTCCACTGAGCCCTGACAGCCCTGAAGAAGCACCGATCAGCTGGAAAGCAGCACTGATCCTGGTGCTTCCGCTGAGCTCTGACAGCTCCAGCCATCTCTTGCTCAGGCCTGTGCAGTGCCACCGGTTCAACTCATTCCCCTCCTCTGCTACCACTTTTCTAGGATGGTCGCGTACCACCTGCCAGGTGCCAATGTACCATAGGTGGTACCTGTACCACTGGTTGAAAAGCCCTTCCCCAAAGATTCCCTAACTTTAAAACAGCTCTTGGCTGACAACAGTTACCCAGTATGAGGGGCTCAGAAGAAAGAGATGCCGGCAATACTAACTTCCAAAAATGAGGGGCTCAGAGGCAGCTACAAGCAGGGGAGGGAGGGGGAGGCAAAGAAACAAAATCATACCTGATTGACAGGGAGCATAGTAACCCTGCCCCTACTCTGCAGAGGGCAGATCCCCATCATCCCTGGCCTGACGGGTCTTTCTGCCCCACCGTTGCAGACAAAGGGAGGCTCCAATGAGAAGGAGAAGGAAGAGGATTTAAGAAAGCTTAGCAACCAGAGTGGGGATCCCCCCCCAAAAAAAACGTGCTTCGTGGGTAACCACCCAGCATGACAGAAGTGACCAAAACCTGCTGCAACCACTCAGCAGACGGGGGAATAAAAACCAAACAGCCCCCCCTGCCAATTCTCAACAGAAATGCTCACGACAATGAAAACCTTGGGTGGGAAAGAGCACAGGCAGGTGGGCGTATTGCTCGGCTGGTGGCTTGGAAGGGGAAAGAGGGCAGCTTCACCACCCGCAAACACTGCCCTCTCATGAAAGCAGGATGAAAACTCTGAAAAACCAGGAAAAAAGGTTAAAACAGAAGAGTGTCTCTTCTCAACAAGAAAAAAAAAAGATCACATCTGGATCCAGCTCTTGGGGGTGGAGTGGGGGATTTTTATTTTTTGCCTCATTTTACTAATTTAAAAAGACCTCCTCCCCAACACCAGAAGTCACGCACCATCACCGTTCATCTGCTGCGCCCCGCACAGACCCAAATCCCTTCTTTCCCTTCCTTTGAAACAACCAACCTCCCCACCAAATCCTCCATTCCTCGCTTCTGAATTACAATGAAAGAAAGCCAATTTTTTTCTTTTGTGGTCTTTACATATTTAAATTGCTAGAAGGAAGTGGAGAAGTAAGCCATCACAAGACACTCTTCTGTTTTAACATTTTTCCCTTGTCATTTTTTTTGAGTTTTCATCCTGCTTTCGTGAAAGGGCAGCATTTGGGGGGAGTGAAGCTGCCCCCTCCCCCCAAGCCACAGCCGAGCAAGACACCTCCCTGCCCTCCCGACCGCGCTTTTCCTTCTGTCCAAGGTTTTTGTTGTTGTTAGCATTTCTGTTGAGGATTGGCAGTGGTGTGTGTGTGTGTGTGTGTGTGTGTGTGTGTTTGGTTTTTATTCCCCCTCCCCGTCTGCTGGGTGGATGCAGCAGGTTTTGGTCACTTCTTTTTTTCTTTTCTTTCTTTTTTTTAATGAAGAAATTTTATTGGTTTTTTCATTTTTACATAAAAATGCTTGAGAAACAATGTGGTGGTTGGGCTATCAATTATCCTAAAACAAAATCATACATATATCACACAAATTATTTTTTTAGAAATTCCCTCTCTATTTCCCACATAATATTTTACCAATGGAAATTATTACATTTGTAAAAATAAGCTCAATCGATTCAATCGATCATCAATCACATTTCAATTATAAGAATCCAAATCGTGTTTTTAAGCTTTACTATTTTAAAAATTATCATATTCCAATTAAGCTTATATAGACATATTAGCACTTCGGGCATCCCTCATTTCTCTTTTCCCTATCATGATGATTCTATCTAAGGTAAATATATTATCCCAAAAAACAACATCCTTACATTTTTTTAGATATAGCCTATTGCTTAAACTAATACATCATTTATTAATGCTATTACTTCTCTTATCACAAATACCTCCTCTTCTCCCTCTATTACAAAATAGTTATCTTGGTTAAAATTAAGTTATCAGTCCAAAAGACTACATTTCTGTCTATTTTAAATATATATTCTATCAATCAATTAAATAACATTTACCCCTCCAACTATTTATCATTTCTAATACTCAATATTGTTACAAAAATATCCTTTTATAAAATCACCTATTTCATTTGTTATTAAAACAATCCAAGCGTCAACAATCTTTTTAACCCATTCAGTGGAATTTTAAGCCACATTTTTAAACCTAACTCTAGCTTTCTTTCTATACCAAGCTGGTTTCCATAATAAAGCCTCTGCATCATCAAACCTCAACATTTGAGTAAAGCTATTTCTCAATACATCAAAATAATCAAAGTTCTCTTCTTTCTTCCAATATCATCTGAATAGTATAGTCAATTTTATTCCTTATTGTAGTTGCTAGTTGATTGTCCACATTATCACAATTTTCAATGACTTGTAGCTGAATGTCAAGCTCTGTTATTTTGGGGAGCTCAAATAGCTCAGTTAATGTTATTCTTTGATCATCATTGTTCTCCATAGGTCGTAAGTAGGATTGTGTAGAATTAATTTGCTCAGTAGTTTCTACTGTAAGTTCATAATTAAATTGTAAGTGCAGTTCCTCTGTCTCATTCAGTTGTATATCTTGTAGAGTAAGAACCTCTCTAGGGTTACTCTGTTCTTCCTCCGTTATTCTTTGGTCTATATTTTGAACCGATGGTTGAAAGTCAATTTGTGGTTCTCTAGTATCATCTTTGATTTTTCTCCAAGATTTGATATAAGCTTTTATATAGTTTGTAGTTTCCAAAATCTTTTCCAATATAAGTTCATAGTCGAGCTGTGGATAAGGTTCCTCCATTTCAATGGTGAAGTAATTTTTGATCAAGAATAGTCTTTAATCTTTTGACTTCCAGTTCCGGATCGTGGCACCTCTAGTCGTACGAAGAGATCCCTCTCTTCGTCGGCTAGCTTCCCTCTGCCAGTAGACCCTTATATGGGTCAAAAGTTGCCTTGGAGGGTGTGACTACCGTCGAGGAGGCTTAGCTCGGTTGCGGAGGAACAGCGGCTCCTCCAGCTCTCTGAGCTAACTCTGAGGGCCAACGGAGAAGAAGATCGGCCAGTAAAATGACTGATCACCTAGCCGCACCAATTGCAAGTCAAAAGACCATCCAAGCATGAAGAACCACCTTGGTGAATCCGGGTGAGACCTTTCCCTTCTCTCACTGTCCTGACTACTTTCCTGTAAAGAGTTGTTGACTATTTCCCTTTTTAAAGAAAGTGGCGGCTGCCTATATGGGAAAAAGAGCTAAAAAGAAAGAAATTAAGAATTTTTTGTTTTTCTGCTTGTTTTTTTTACTATTGGATTCCTTTTTTGGGGGGATATTTAGGGGAAAAGAAGAAAAAGTGGACACTGTTACCTTCAATTTTTATAATGCTGGAGATATCTCTCTTGTTAACTTTTTAAAGAAAGAAAAAAAATTTCTTTAACTTCATTAACTTGGAAAAAAGACTTTACAGTCCACTGAGGACATCTGGTGGCGAAAAGTGACATTACAAATGTACTTCTTGTTATTTGAAGAGGGATTGGACTTTCATATGATAATAGAAGAGAAAAGTTAACTTGACAGCTGGGTGATGAAGCTGGCTATTAGACTTTTGGAGGCGGACATTTGTGGATTTTTTTCAAATACAGTCTCTAATAAAGGAATAGGCTAGTCTACCACCAAAATGGAAGAAAGTTACCCACACCTTGTCTATGATTTAATACTGGAAAAATTTTTAGAATTCACAGAAGACTTCAAAACCTATTTGAAACCTTGGAGAAAACTTAAAGATGCTACTTTGGAACTTCAAATTGACTCTCCAATAATGAATCAAGTTATAGAACAAGGATTAATAGAGGAAGAGCAGAGTAATCCTGAACAGGCCTCTATACATCAAAATATACAATTTAAGAGACAGAGGAACTATGATTACAATCCAATTGTGAACTTACACTGGGAGAAAATGAGGAAACCACTGAGCCAACTAATTTTACCAATGATTTCTTGGTCATCAAAGTTTTCCGTCAGTTGTAAATAACTGACGGAAAACTTCGATGACCAAGAAATCACAGTAATTGATTCAGTTCAACCTCCAAAAACAACAGAGATTGACATCCAGATACAATTCTTCGAAAATTACAACAAAGCGGATAACTTACTTTTAACTGTAACATGGAATAAAAGTGAATATAATGTTCAGATGATATTGGCAGAAAGGGAAGAAAACTTTTCAGTTTGAATTGGTCAGAAATTTTTGTAACCAAATTTTGAGGCTCGATAACCGAAAAGCTTTAATATGGGAACCGGCATAGAAAGAAAGCTAGAGTTAGGTTTAAACGTGATATAAAATGTTACTTGATGGATTAAAAAGGCTTTAGAGATTTTGTCTGATTTAATAACGTATGAAGGATGTGAATTTACTGTTATAGCTAAAGGAGTAAACTTTATTAGGAGTAAACTTTATTAGGGGTTAAAAGATTTGATAGATGTAGATAGATGAAATGATAGAACATATTTTTAAAAATAGAAATGTATTTGTTGGACTTACATTATTATTTTAAACATGATAATTATGCTGTAATAGAGAGAGAGATTTTGTCTGATTTAATAATGAATGAAGAATGGGAATTTTCTGATATTATAGTTGATAAGTATTTGAAGGTCTAAACTTTATTAAAGGGGTTAAAAAGATTTTTTTATTGACGTAGATTGATGAAATGACAGAATATATTCTTAAAAATAGAATTATATTTGTTGGAGTTATATTATTATTTTAAATATGATAATCATGTTGTAATAGAGAGAGAGGAAGAGCTATTTGTGATAGAAAAAAATAGTTTCAATGAATGATCTATCATTAAGGATACCTGAAATCCCAACTATATATTCATTAAAACATAATTGGAGTATGAGAACTGTAATTAGTAAAGCTTAAAAACAGGATATAGATTATTATAATCGCAATGTGGATTGATGACTTTTGCTTGATTGAACTTTACCTAAAACTCTATTAATTTTAATAAGCAATATTATATCTAGGAAATAGAGAGGAAATTTTTGATAATTAATCTGAGCTATACTTATCTGATTTTGTCTTCAATTGATTTGTCGCCCTGACCACCACGTTGTGTCCTAAGCTTTTATAAAAATGGAAAAAAACCAATAAAACTTTTTTTCCAAAAGAATAGTCTTTAATCTTTTAATGAAAGCTATATTTCAAAACAATCAACAAATATCCACCTCCAAAATTCTAATAAACCAATTCACCACAGTTGTTACAAATCTTTTATCTTTTCTCTTTATTTGAAAGTCAAATTCATCAAGTAGCAAAAGAAAATAGAGTTGTAATGGGATTTTTTGCCACAAGATGTCCTCAGTGGACTGTAAACTCTTTCTTCCAAATAGGTAAAAATTTATCTCTTTCAGAAGCAGAAAAAACAAAAGCCAATATCTCCAATATAATAGATAGAGTAAAAAATATAGTGTTTCTTTTTTATTTTATTTTTTTCAAGGCCCCTAGGTATCCAGAAAGAAAAATCAAGTAGTCAATAAAGCTTTAATTATTTTAGTTCTTTTAAAACTTTCTTTCCCAAGTAGATAGAAGCTCTCTTAAGACAGGGAAGTGATCAAAAACTTTTTACAGGCAAATAGTCAGGACAGAGAGAGGGAAGAAAGGTCTCACCCGGATTCACCATGGTGGTTCTTTATGCTTAGATGATTTTCTGACTTCGACTGGCGCAGCTAAGTGATCGGCCATTTTATTGGCCGATCTTCTTCTCCGTCGGCCCTACGGAGTTAGTTCGGACTGCAGGGGGAGCCGCCGTTCCACTGCAGCCAAGCAAAGCCTCCTCAATGGTAGTCGCCCTTCCAGGGCGATTTAAGACCCACATAAGGGTCTACCGGCAGAGGGAAAACAGCCGACAGAGAGAGGTCTCTTTGTACGACTGAGGTGCCACAATCCGGAAGTGGAAGTCAGGTTTTGGTCACTTCTGTCATACTGGGAAGTTACCCACGAAGCACGTTTGTTTTTTGGGGGGGGGATCCCCACTCCGGTTGCTAAACTCTGCCTCCACTTCCTCCTCACCAGAGCTCCCCTTTGTTTGCAATGGTGCATCAGGAAGACCCCTGCTGGGCTGGGGATGATGAGGATCTACCTTCTGCGGAGTAGTGGCAGGGTTCCAGCTGATCAGCGCTTCTTTTGGGCTCCGCAGAAGCACCAGGATCAATGCGCTGAAGAAGCGCTGATCAGTTGGAAAGTGGTGCTGATCTTGGTGCTTCCATTGAGTCCTGACAGCCCGGAAGAAGCACTGATCAGCTGGAAAGCTGTGTTGATCCTGGCGCTTCCGCCGAGCCCTTTCAGTCCCAAAGAAGCACTGATCAGCTGGAAAGCGGCGCTGATCCTGGCGCTTCTGCTGAGCTTGGCAGCCCAGCAGCTCAAGCCGTCTCTCTCAGGCTTGTGCGATGCTGCCACCAGTTCAGCTCATTCCCTTCCCCTGCTACCACTTCTCTATGATGGTCGTGTACCTGCCAGGTGCCAATGTACCATTGGTGGTACGTGTACTACCAGTTGAAAAGCCCTGTTGTAGATGACCCCTGTTTTTCTTCTGGGGTTGTTGGTTTCAAGCTACAAGCCCTACTGTCTTTAGGACTGCCATTGTGTTTCTAGGCTTGTTTACAGTTACTGGGGGGAGGGAGAGTTTGGGATCCATAGGTGCTCCTTATCGATGTGAGAACCAAAACTGCTGAGGAGATGTTTTAGCAGATTGAAATTTCTTCTCATAAAAATTGCTAAAAGATTAATTGGACAATGTGACCTGAACTGTCAGAGAGGGGAGGGAAAGTTTTACTCTTTCAATTATCTGTTTCCTGCCATATTCTCAGAGCTAGCTTCCTTTCTATCTTATTGGTTTGTTAATGCCTAATACATTAGAGAATGCGGTGTCTGTGGGGTTTTGCGTTATTGGGCTTCTCAGCTGGACTTTGACACTGAGCTAGCTCTCTAAACATTTCCAATTTCATTAAGGGGTCCTGAGCCCCTATGCCCTTCTGGTAGCCTTCAAAGGGGTAGTGAAGACTCAGGAGAAGATGCCTGAAATGGAGCAGCCGGCTACAGCCAGGTTGGGCTCAACCAGCGGGACTCTGGCTGGGGCCGAAAGCAGTTCGTAACCTGATTGGCCTCGACATGCCCCAAGGAGCAAATTGAACAAAAGGAGCCAACCCAGGCCCCAGAATGGATGGGTGGAGCAGTAGTGTTCAACCAACTCAAGTTGGAGGAGTGGCGAAAGGGGCTGTGGAAAGCTGCTGAAGCTGAATTCTTGTTGTACTACCATTGGCCTGAATGGAGCAGAAAGCTGAAGTGGTGGGAGCGAGAAGCTTCAGAGTGGACAGCACCTAAGGACCGCTACTTGCCAAGGTGTGGCAGCCAATCAGTGGAGCAACTGAGGTAGAAGTTTAGCAGCCTAGAGGTCCAAGAAGGAGAGCTGGTCCCATGGCTGGATCCTAGACCCCCGAGGGGGCTCAGCTCTTCTCCCAGCACCGATTCTGGCCCTTTCACCCCAGCACTCAACAGGAGTAGGAGCTGCTGTGGCTGGAGGAGCATTGTCAGTCTTTTTTGTGTAAAAGGGAGAGGAACATTTTAACATCACTAATTATGTGAATTGAAAACATTTTTTAAATTCTTTTTGGGGTTGCTCGTTGCTTGGGATGGAGGAGGATCTGTTCTGTTGATGGAAGGGGGGAGGCTCTGTGTTTCCTCTGCTTTATTCTTTATTCTTTTGATGCATTAGGGTGTGAATGGAGGAAGGAATGTGCCATGGGTCATCTGCCTTATCTCCACTCTGCTCTGGTAGGAGCAGGATGTCATGAAATGAAACCTAGAGGATTACGCCTGGGAACTCTGCTTATCACCTTGGTTCCCATAACAACCTCACACCTGGGGATTGGATGAAATTAAACTGGACATTTGGCCGTTGGGGTGGGGTTTGAATGGGATGCTTTAGTATAATGTTTTGTGTGGGAAAATATCAGATCTTGCTTTATTTTCTTGCTATCATTGCCTCTCAATAAAAGTTCCTTTTGAAACAATGCCTGTTTCAAGAATTCTGCTTTCTTGGGAGGATTAGTTGAAGTAGGACCTTACAACTTCCTCTCAAGATGGCTGCTGCACAGTAAGAGTTTCTTCTTCCATTTACCAATGATATCTTGATTTCACTTCCAAAGATTCTAATTCTCTCTGGAAGCAATTGAAGTCACTTGGCATATACATCTTCCAGTGAAGCAGTTTCATTTTCTAAGCATGCCTGAGTATTAACTTTCACTTTTTGGATTTATTTTATTTTGCTTTAAAAGTTGATTAGTGGTTGAATGCTGATTTATCTCAACCCCTTGTTGGATTCTAATTGCTTTTTTCTTTTTACTTTTTGATATATTATTCTAGATAACCTCTGTCCCTTCCATATGGAAGCAAGGCAGCATTTGCGTGGGTGAAGAGCTCTCAGACTCTCACCACTAGATTCTGTATTTTTTGAATTTGCAAAATATCTGGAATTTATTTTTATTGATTTTTTCTTATAACCTTCTTATAACTGAAATATAGAGGAAAACATATCTTGACTGTTCTTGTTCCCTGGTCAAGTTTCACAGATTAAAATAGCTGAAGAGTGGCTGAAATCTAAGAAAGGAGAGTGAGGAAATACTCAGCCTTTAGCTGAATTTCTCTTTAAAAAACTGGACGAGACTATAATCTTTTTGCAAGAAATGTTAGGGCATGGAACTTTGGATGAAGACACACAGAAGGACTTTGATCCAGTTTGAGATCAAAGAGATTTTTGCAGCTGGAGAACTAACAAAATGGATTTCATCTGTTGTCCCAAAGCTCAAGCCTATATGTTTCTACTACAATATCCAGCCTCTGACTGAAAAGGGAAGTGACAAATTCTTTTCTTCTATGAAGATTGAGAGAGACTGGATGGATTTATTACAGGGTGGGAGCTAATGTAGTAATGTAGATCAGTATTCAACTAGAGGGGATAATCTGTCTATATGTATTGTTTTGATGCACCTTTTTAAAATGTTTTGATTGTTTTTGTTTTTTGTCTTGTTTTTTTCTTTTTCTTTTTTTGTTTTCTGTGGGATTTTTTCTTTGGGGTTTTCTATTTTGTATTTTAACCTTGTCTTGAATAAAATAAAAATATAGATTAAAAAGAAAAAGAAAAGATTTCTTAAACTCTTCCCCATCATCATAAAGGTCAAGCTCTCGACATCTGATAAACTTCACCTTTCAGCATATTAAATTACAACTTAAAATGCAAGACGGCAGCTTCAGTCAGATGATGGGAAAAAGCTTTGTCATCATGTTATGTGGAACAATACAATCATGCCTGGGAGATCACGCTTAACCATTTCCAGGATCTGAGTTAGTCACTGAGTGATTTGGCTTTATTGTTTAAAAGTTTTCTGCCCCGAAATGCTGATTTGGTATCTATCATCTACTCCCATTTAAAGAGAGCTGATCCACAAGAGGAGGAACTGGACCATCTTTGTTGTTTCAAAGTATTAATTTTGAGACATGACTAGTAGGTACAGCTAATACTGTTTTATAGTCTGTGAAATTAAGGTAAGTGGAATGGTGTCACTACGATTAGTGGTCATGCCAGAATCTATACTTGCAGTACAAGATCTACAGGACTGATTGTATTCACTTTGTACATTTGGATGCAGTTTTGCCTCTCATGATTTGGACTATTTTATTTTTAAAGATAAACATGATACCAGTTGGAAAATTTCTGCTTTTAAATCAGAGGGTTATATCAGATAAGCGTAAGCATCTTTAAACTCTCATGCACTGGTTTTAATGTAACTGTTTAGATAGACAGATGTTGAGCCAGATGGCATTGTGTCTCCCATCCAGTCCCATCAAGCATTATTATTAGTGTCCATTGAGATAGAGTATATATTTGCTATTGTGTTGGTTCCAGAGAGCTGGGGCTCCATTATAGTGAGAGCTTGCACTGCTTTGTGCTTTAATATTGATGTGCTACATAGCTCTTCAGCAAGATTCTTTCTGCTCCCCCTCCCCATTCCCCAATACTTTTTCTTTCAATGTCTGCTTATATTTCCAACAGTGCCTTGGAGTTGCTCATGCTGGCACTTTGCCTGGTGTTTTTCAGAATTCTGTTATGAGAAGCACAAGACAACAGTAAGCAGTTTCAGATTTGTCAATACATTCAGCAATTCACAGACTCCAAGTGTTTGTGTCAAACAGCATATGCTTTCATCCCTTTGATGTGTAAACTTTTAAGAAGGCCTCCACATGTTTCTGGAGTGTGTAGATAGGACCGAAGTGCATCCTGAAAACAAGCTTTTTATGTGTGATAATATCTGTGAAATAATGGAGGAAAGGTACTGGTTTGCTTATTGCTTATGTATTCCAGGACAGAGGTTTTTTGTGTTTGTGTGTTTTGTACCTCAATCTTAAAACATAGTCTCTCTCAAATTGAAGTCTCAGGCTTCACAGTGTTGGCAACAGTTTGGAGATGGCTAGCTCAGAGCTTTATTCTGGGATGTTGCTTCAGTTTTCATAACCTGTCTTAGTCTGTCATCTCGGTGTTAAACATGTCTGATTCTGCTTAGTTTTTGTGAGTTTGCAACTTATCTGAGTAACTGAATGCCATTTCTTCCAAGTAACATATGCACATACCTAGATCTATGGGCATTCAGTGTCCTTTCTTCCAAATGGATTTCCCTACATTTCCCTAGATGTTGGCCACTTTATAATAACATAATACTAATTATAAGTATCCAGACTCAGTTCTTGAGAATAATAAAGAAAAAATTGTGTTGCTTTTTGCCTATAGCCTATAGATTAATACTGGCCAGGCATGGCTGGGTGGTTCCTGCTATTTAGTATGAATGATTCCCAGATTCCTTTGCCATTGACTGGGCTGAGCAGTTTGATAGGAGTTGAAGTTTAAAATATCTGGCAATTGCCAAGGTGCCTATCTGTGCAGAAAATCACTAGTTCTCCAGTACAGGAGATGGATAATCCACTGATGGGTTTTCTTTGTCTGCCTGCTCTTGAGACCAAGTACCAAAACTTGACATGCCCCCACTTCCTGTGGAGTCCATTCTTAACTTGGTCTCTGCTCGAGAAGACTCGTTTTGGCGTGGCTCTCAGCTTATCAGGTTAGACCAGTGGTTCTCAACCTTTCTAATGCCATGACCCCATAATACAGTTCCCCATGTTGTGATGACCCCCAAGTGGGTGTGGCCACCAATAAGAGGGAGTAGGACAGCTAGGGAAAAGGGAAAAAAATGGCGGACAGTGTGGTTTGGCGACCCCCGTGAAATGGTCGTTTGACCCCAAATGGGGTCCCGACCCACAGGTTGAGAACCACTGAGTTAGACAAAGAAATCCATTGATTGATTATCCCTTAATAATTGGCTTCCCCTTCCAAAAAATTGCCACCTATAGGAGTTTAACCAAAAAATTTTCTGGAGATCAGTTCTGATCTCAAACCTAAAACTTAAAAGGGGATTGGTGGGGGGGGGTAACTTCCCCACAGATATCAGCCAGCCCCAGGGCTCTGGGGGTGGAAAGGGGGGGGAAGAAGGTATCAGCAGAGACCACTTGCTGAACCTTTTCCCCAACCACTAATTTTTCCTTGGGATCATCCCTGATCTCATATCTAAAATTAAAAAGGGGTGTGTGGTGGGGAAAAACTCCCGATGGATCCCAGCCAGCCCCAGGGCTCTGGGGGTGGAAAAGGGGGGAAGAAGGCATCAGCAGAGACCACTTGCTGAGCTTTTCTCCCCAACCTTCCACGGGATTTTGTTTTTTTCCTCAATTTGGGGAAAAAATAACAATCTCCAGGTCCGGATTCAAACTTGAATTCGGATCGTCGAAGATTACCTAGCAGCCCAGGGCAACCGCGGGCGCCATTTTAGTTGCCGCTTTCAGGCAACAAAGGCAATCCCCGGCTGGGATCCCCCTAAAACGTCACCAGCGCGCTAAATTTAAATCCCCGGGCACAAGCAGCTTCTGGGAGGCCGCGGAGCTCATTTTCAGAGGGAAACGAGCTGCGGCCACCCTCCTTTTTTAAAAAAAAGCCGAAGGGAAGGGAGTAAGCCCCAACTAAGAACTGGGGGCTAGAGAACCTTCCTGGGAACCGCGGAGCTCGTTTTCAGAGAGAAACGAGCAGCGGCCGCCATTTCCTACCAGAGGAAGACAAACGGAGATTAAGGAAGCTCCACAACATACCTGGAAGCCCTGATAGCGATGGAATAGGAGTGCACAGTCAGCGCTCCACCCCCGATATATTTATATAATAATAGAATAAAATATAATAATAATAAAAATAAATAAATAATTAAAAAAAAGATTAACGCTAAAAATTAAGCTACTGCAAGGCCAACAGGCCTAAAGGCAGAACACACATCATCATCATCATCGTTGTTGTTGTTGTTATTATTATTATTATTTTATTATTATTATTATTATTATTATTATTATTATTATTTATTGAAAATTTTTTAAATTTTACAAGACAAATCCCCTCCCCAAACCCACCCTCCCATACCCTCCCCCAGCTCCCCAAACCTCCCTAACCCTCCCCTAGCCCTCCCAGAGTTGATTACAGGCTTGTCCTAAATGTTTCAAAAAAAAAAGAAAAGAAAAACTTAAAACGCATATAAATCCTAAACAAATCTAAATACCTTAAATTAAATAGATTATCTTCTCTAAAAAAAATAATATACTCTAAACATCTTCTAATCATACTTATAATATTATCCATCATTCTATATAAACTCTTACCAAAACACAATTTTAAACACTACTTTCTTTGAACATCTATACCTACAATATAAAATCTAATATGAATAAACAAATCTAAATACATTTAGTTAAACAAGTTATACTCCCTCCAAAACACAAATTTAAACATTACTTAAAACTTAAAACATTAGAATAAACAAGTTATACTCCCTCCAAAACACAAATTTAAACATTACTTAAAACTTAAAACATTAGAATCCCCTTATACGCATTTAATCAAATTCCATCTTAAAAATAGTAATAATAATAATTACTGATATTATTATCATTCTTTAAAAACTCCCTCCAAAGCACAAATTTAAACATTACTTAAAACTTAAAACATTAAAATTCCCTTATACACATTTAACTCTTTATCAATAACAAATTCCATCCACAATAAACACATTAAACATTTAAATCTTCACCAATAACAAATTCCATCCACAAGAAACACAGTCCTTATCAGTCTCAATTGTCCATTTTCATTCTCCATCCTTATCATACTGATATTATTATTATCAGTCTCAATTGTCCATTTTCATTCTCGATCCTTATCAATCTCTAATTTTCATTCTCCGTCCTTATCCTTATCAAACTCGAGAGAAATGCTTTGAGATCTGCCTTTAAAGATTGCTCCAAAATTCCTGAATCTCCCAACGACTCCGAAGCCAATACATGTAAGGATTCCTTAAACTCCTTATTCTGTTGGTCTTTACAATTATATGTTACACAAGTTGTCCTCTGCCCCTTCCTCTCAGCTTGTTGAAACCCCTCAACCTGAGATTTCCCATTTTCCATTTCTTCAGACGACAATTCCACCCTTGAAGATTGCTCCAAAGGCTTTATAAGTCTTGCTTCTCCCGCAGATTCAGAAACCACTAGATGTGAGGCTTCCTTAACCTTCTTCTGTTGCTGCTTTTCTTTACAGTTATGTGCTACACAAGTTATCTTCTGCTCCTCAACCTGAACTTGTTGAGGCCTCTCAAACAAAGGTTCCCCAATTTTCATTAATATAGGCTCTTCAAACTGTAATTATTTTATTATTATTATTGTTGTTCCTATTACTATTATAATAGTAATAATATTAATAAGAATAAATTCCGCTCTTGGTGACCGCCATTTGATAACTTGTTGTGGATTAGGTCAGGCCTACAGACCCTTTTGAGGTCGCCACTGATATTTTTTGCCTCCCCTCTCTTTTGCCTACTGGTGCACGTTGCCTGGTCACCTAAGGCCTCCGGGCGGAACCCAAAGAGTGGTTCCAAACGTGCCTTCGGTACCTCCCTCAGCTACCGTGACCTTAGCCCAGAGAGAATATTTTTGTTGTGGTCGGGTGATCAGGGGAACAGTCCTGGTACTAGTTCCAATTTCGCTCCCGCCAATACTTGCCTGCCTGAGCGTCTTCTCAGTTTTTCTGGGACGGCTCAAGCGGAATGGAGGGATCCTCGTTGCCTCAATCCATGAGCACAACCCCTCCATCTCCCAATTTCGGCTGCAACACACCTTCTGACCAGAAGGCGGCAGGCAAGTGCAAAGCGAAGACAAAACACTCGCTCAAGAGGCCCTCCAAGTTGGCGGAAAAGCAAGCCAGCCATAGGTACCAGGCCCTGGAGAAGGAGTTCTCCAGAGTGCAGAGGCAGGCCCAATTGGAATTGGTTCAAATGGCGGCCACCGAGGTGGAATTACCATTGGGTCCATCCACATCAACCCAGAGCGTGTGGTCCATTCCAGGAACACCGCAACCACTGGATTCGCCATCCACATCGGCCCAACAAACACCACGGCGGCAGGCACAACCACTGAGTCCACCTCTCCACCTGCAGTCACCACACCCAAAGGTAATGACATAGGGGACATCTGGGCAGATGGACGGCTAGAGGCCCTATTAACCAAAGTGGTGGACCGAGCCCTAGCACAGCGCTCCGCCCACCACGACCAGGGGCCCTCCACCTCAGCCATGCCACACTCGGAACTCCCCTCAGAGTCCTCAGGCATTCAG
This sequence comes from Crotalus tigris, assembly GCF_016545835.1. NCBI lineage: Eukaryota > Metazoa > Chordata > Lepidosauria > Squamata > Viperidae > Crotalus > Crotalus tigris. The sequence goes on along the minus strand of NW_024100132.1, from coordinate 46,829 downwards.
GAACCCACCTCCCCGGCCCAGTCCTCCATGAGTGGTTATTCTTCACCACAAGAGGAGGATCAACCTGAGATCTCTATGTCAGAGGATGAGGAACTTCCCCCTGAGCCCCCCTCAGGGGGATTATTTAATCACAACCGCTTCCTCACGATACTACGCAAGGCCACAGCCATTGCGGACATGGGGATGGATCAGTTTTCTCAGCCGCAAGCGACACAGGCCACCACATCCAGACCCGTATTCGTAGAAAAGGTGACAACGCAGCACCATGTACCTTGCCCCGCCATTTTCCTGAAAGGGATCAAGAAGCCATGGGACTCTCCCGCTTCCTTCCCATCAGTGAGTGGTACGGACAAAAAATTATACAGCACTGCCACAGACCTCAATGAGGCCTTAGAAATACCTAAAGTAGATGAAGCCTGGACCCCCTTGGTCTCCCAGACAGCCATGGCTGGGGACCTAGTGGAGGCCCTTAAGGCAGATGACAAAAAGTGGGAACAAGCCTTTCGCAAAACCCACCAGACAGCGGCATGGGCCATCAAAGCAGTCACCTCGGCCTCCTTTTTTGTCCGGGCCACCCTCATCTGGTTGCAACAACTACAAGCCATAGTTCCTATGGATGACATACAAACACACCAGGACCTGGCTACGATGGTAGCAGCCACGGAATACGCTGCAGACGCAACGCTCCAATCGGCCATTTTTTCATCCAGATCCATAGCATCCAACATAATTGCCAGGAGAATGCTATGGCTAAAACACTGGCAAGCTGACACCAAGGCTAAGTGGCGGCTAGCGACCGCCCCTTACTCAAGCAACGGTCTGTTTGGGGAGGCCTTGGGCCCCTATCTTGTAGAGAGCAAAGACAAGCGGAAGGTCATGGCACACTTGAACAAAAGGTCAGACAAACGTACCACACATTACTTTCGTAGGCAGTCCTTTCGCCAACCGACAACCACGCCTATCAGTCAGGCACCCAAGCCATTCACTCCCAGGCAGAACAAACCGTACGGCCGCCCCTACGACAGACCGGGGTTCCAGCCCAGACAACAAAACCAGTCGAGACGACCCTTTCGTGGAACGGGTCGTCCGTACCGGAAGACAAAATGACTCCTACATAGACCTACCCATTGGAGGAAGACTAGCTCACTTCTTCCACCAGTGGGAGCAGACCTCCACGGACAACTGGGTACTACAAACCATCCAGTCCGGGCTGTCCCTGGAGTTCCTGGTCACACCCCCAGACCGACTCATCAACTGCTCGGTCTCCAGGAACCCCACCAAACGCAAACTCATGCAGGAGGCCATCCAACACCTGTTGGACATTCAAGGCATAGAACCGGTCCCAGCGGAATACAGAGGCAGAGGATTTTACTCCATCCTCTTCGTGGTTCCAAAGACTTCAGGAGGATGGAGGGCAATCCTGGACCTCAAAAACCTCAACCGCTACATAACATACAAAAAATTCAAGATGCAATCCCTTCAGTCCATCCTGGGAAGCATCAGAGAAGGAGACTTCCTGGCGTCAATAGACCTCACGGAAGCCTACCTTCACATCCCCATCCACCCAAACCACCGTCGGTTCCTACGTTTCTGTTACGGGGGGAAACACTTCCAATACAGAGCTCTCCCTTTCGGTCTATCTTCGGCACCCAGGGTATTTACCAAGATACCATTTGTGGTAGCCGCCAAACTGAGAAAAATCCCAATATGCGTCCAATGTTACCTAGACGACATACTAATCCAAGCAACATCTCTACAGACAGCTCAGGCGGACGTAAGGACCGTCATTCGCGTCCTCCAATTACACGGATTCTCAGTAAACTTTCAGAAGAGCCAGACAGTTCCCTCGTCCAGGCTGCTGCATCTGGGGGCCACGATAGACACAACCAACTGTATGGTCTATCTCTCCCAGGGGCGGGTGGCCGGAATCAGGGAACTGGCTCGCTGGGTTCACAGGCAGCGTTCAGTTCTGATACTAACACTTTCCCAATTATTGGGCAAGATGGTATCGGCCATAGCCATTGTACCCTGGGCCAGGCTCCACCTACGGGAAGTACAGTGGTTTCTGCTCCCTTACCAACGGCAGAACACCAGCGCATCCAACCACCTAGGCAGGGTCACGCCACAAATCTGCAGGGCGCTACGCTGGTGGTGCTCTCGGGCTGTGACCAAGGGCTCACCCTTCAAGGAACCAGTCAGAGTTACCATCACTACAGACGCCAGTCTGTACGGTTGGGGAGCCCATCTGGACCCTCAGTTTATACAGGGACGTTGGTCCGCCGCGGATCTGAGAAACAACATCAACTGGCTAGAACTCAGGGCTATCCACCTAGCCTTGCAACAATTCAAAGACAGAATCAGAGGCCGCCACGTTCTAGTCCTAACAGACAACGTAGCAGCCAAGGCGCACATCAATCGGCAGGGGGGGACCAGATCAAAAACCCTGATGACAGAGGCACGACTCCTATTCAGCTGGGTAGAGCCCAATCTGAAGTCACTAAAAGCGGAACACATATCGGGGGTCAACAACCAGCAAGCGGACTTCCTAAGTCGCACCACAGTAGACCCTTCGGAGTGGGGGCTACACCCGAACTTGTTCCTAGACATCTCCCGCAGGTTCGGGTATCCGATCCTCGATCTGTTCGCATCGTCAGACAATGCCCAGCTCCCCAGATTTTACTCTCGTTACTTCAACCCGCGAGCAGAGGGGACGGACGCCCTGAGAACTCAGTGGCCTCAGGGTCTGCTTTATGCCTTTCCCCCACTCCCACTCATACCGGCGGTCATCCGCAAGCTGATTCACGAGTGGGCAGAAGTGATCCTAGTAGCACCATATTGGCCACGGAGATTGTGGTTCGCCGACCTGATGAACCTGTCTCAGTCGCCCCCATGGAACATTCCCCCTCATCAAGTGTCCCTACACCAGGGAACCATCAGTCACCCGGAACCCCAATGGTTACAACTGACCGCCTGGCACTTGAGCGCCAGATAATGGCACAGGAACTATTCTCTCCCGGGGCCATTACCATAATTCAAGCTTCACGCCGTCCGGCAACAAACCGCATTTACGATTCCACTTGGAAAAATTTTTGCCTTTGGTGCAGGGAACGGCAGTTTGACTTACACAAACTCTACATTCCTCAGATAGTAGATTACCTCTTGGAGGGACTAGACAGAGGCCTCGCCCCGGTGACCATCCGCAGGCAAGTGGCGGCCTTGTCCACCCTCCTCACCTGCATGGATTCGGTTCCCTTAGCTCACCACCCCAGGATCCGTGCCTTTATCAAGGGCGCTTATAACACCAGACCTCCAGTAGTTCACAGGTACCCGTCCTGGGAACTACCGCGAGTCCTTCACGCGCTCATTCGGTCACCATTTGAACCATTGGCGACCGTTTCCTTGCGACACCTGTTGCTAAAGGTGGCGTTCCTGATTGCCATCACATCGGCCAGACGAATTTCGGAACTGGCCGCACTGTCAGTCAGAAACGACCTATGCATTTTCCACAAGGACAGGGTGGTCCTTAGGTTAGATCCTTCCTTCATACCGAAGGTGAATTCACTCTTTCACAGGACACAGGAAGTAATTCTCCCAAACTTCTGCCCAAATCCAACACATGACCGGGAACGGCAGTGGCATACATTGGACGTCCGCAGAGCCTTGCGGCGTTATATAAAGCGTACAGAACCCTTCCGCAAGTCGGAGGCCCTATTTGTGTCCTTCCAAGCGGGCACCTTGGGGCGGAAAGTTTCCGCAGGCACCATTGGAAGGTGGATCCGAAGTTGTATTGCAGAAGCTTACAATGTATCATCCCTGCCGCCCCCAAGTCATCTCACGGCCCATTCCACCCGAAGCGCTGCAACTTCGGCGGCATGGGCTACCCAGGCGTCAATCGAGGAAGTTTGCAGGGCCGCGACATGGTCCTCGCCTTCCCCGTTTATACGACACTACAAGATAGACCGCTTTGCATCGGCGGACGCCTCCTTTGTTAGGAGGGTCCTCCAGCAAGTTGTCTCAGAGATCAATCTACCGGCCTTATCTGTTTCCCACCCCTTGGGACAGTGAGGCTTTGGTACGTCCCATCGGTGGATTATCCATCTCCTGTACTGGAGAAGGGGCGTTGGTCTTACCTGAATGCCTTTTCTCAGTACGGAGATGGATAATCCACACCCACCCCAAGGCCAGCAGGCCGCTAGTAGGGAGCTGAGAGCCAATACCTCATCAATCATCAGCCAATTCGCCCTCGTTAAGAATGGACTCCACAGGAAGTGGGGGCGTGTCAAGTTTTGGCTACTTGGTCTCAAGAGCAGGCAGACAGAGAAAACCCATCGGTGGATTATCCATCTCCGTACTGAGAAAAGGCGTTCAGGTAAGACCAACGCCCCATTTCATTCAGAGATTTTCATAGCATTATGACTGGGGATGCTAAGTATTGAACTCAGCTTTCTGTTTGCAAAGTAGCATTCTGCCACTGGACTATGGCCCTAATTTTTCCCATAATGCTGGCAAATCAACCTATCACCAGTTAATTCTACTGTGAATATATTTTAGGAAAAGGGAGGGGGAATACTCCTAAAAGCCCATCCAGTGACTCAACTAGGATAGGATTTTAATTTGGATTTGTGAGGTTCCAAAGATGTGACCACTATGCTACATTATAATTTTGTTGTCCATGGAAGGAAATCTAGTCTGTACACATATGAAGAGGTGAAGGTTCTCTCCATCAATAGGAGGTCAGAGTTTAAAAGAAATTCACCCTGTGGTTGCTGTGTTCTGCTTTTAAAACTGTAGTGTTCAGAGTTCAGGAAGTCTTGTGACAAGATCAGCCTCAAAACCAGGGGCTTATTTTCTCCATTCTACCCCTACTTCAGAGGAGCAATGCAGCTTTTGCCCTTGGTCTCCTGAGCTTCCATGACCCTATTCAGACACCTACCCACCTCAATGGAGTACATGGTGTTTAAGCATTAATTGTATCAGTTTGTTTGCTTTATGGTGGAAAGGAGTTGCTAATGTCCTGGGGTGAACCTGTGGTTACTGGTAAGTGGACTTCAGAGGAAATGAAATAAAGGGAGGAAAAGAAGGATGGGAATTGCAATATAATAAGAAATGTAACACTTTGCTAAGTGTTGTGGGGAATCAAGTTCCCAGGAACTTTGGGGAAGTCTTTGGAAGTATATTTACACATATCCAAATCTAGGCAAGTGATGAAATTTGGGGTGGTGAAACAATTTTATTACTGGTTGGATTTTGGGATAAGCTATATAGGGCATTTGCGTGAGTCACCTTCATAAATTATTGCTTCATAAATGTGTTTCCGTGGCTAACTTGTGTTCTGCTTATAATGTTGTGGCACCTGCATGTTTTTAGGCCAGTTTCTTTTGTTCTTCTTAAGGGAGAGGGGAATTATTATTGACCATTAAAGGCTTTATTAAGAGGACCCAAAAGGTTGTCTAATGAAGTGGTCAGTAATAAGCCAGGTTTTTTTTAGTCACTACCATCATGGAAAATATTTCTTTTTATATTCCTCACAAATAGAGATGCCTCTTGTCACTGCTCAGCAAACCTAACTCGTAGGGTTCTTGAGGAAGAAAAATTGCTGGAAGGACAGTTGGAAAGATCTTGCAAACTGTTCACTCCCCATCCATACTCAAATGTATATTCACCCACCAATATCTACTTTTGAGTAAATAAGTAGGAAAGTGACAGATAGCCTAGACTACTTATCAGCAATTCTGATTTGCTTATGTGGGGCTATGGTAAAAATTCTACTTTATGTTTATTTTTCCTCAGGTTATCATGTGATGTAAGTGTGAGACGGAAGCAAAGATAAACATGCATTCCAACCACACAACTAGGAATGGCTGCCGAGTACAGGAAGTTATGCAGGTGAATACAGATTCCTGAACTGATATCTGGAAATAAGGCTGCTTTGGGTGTAGGAACTCATATCCAGTAGGTGGAAGAAAGTTGTCCGGTTAAAGAGCTGAGTTTAACATGGAAATGGTATAATTTCTATGGATAGTTAGTTCTCAACTTACAACCATTTGTTAAGTAAACATTCAAAGTTACAATAGTACTGAAAATGTGACCAATGAATGGTTTTCACATTTAAATTGCAGCATTGCAGCATCCCCATGGTCACATGATCAAGATTTGGGCACTTGGTGACTGGCATGTCCTTATGACAGTTGTGTTGTCCTGAGTTCATATGATCACTGCTTGTAACCTTCCCAGCTGGCTTCTGACAAGCAAAATCTGTGGGGAAAGTCAGATTTGCTTTAAAAAACCACACTGAGTCACTTAACAACTATGGCAAAAAAAATTGTAGAAGGATGTGCAACTCACTTAACTAATATATTGCTTAGCAACAGAAACTATGGGCTCAAATGTGGTCATAAGTCAAGCACTATCTATTATACTATAGTATAATTCCTTTCTGCCCTATCAAAACAGCATACTATTTCTATACTTAATTCAATTTTGGAGTTCTGCTCTGGGATTTATTCTGACACGGCACATGGGGTCACCTTCGATTTTTCAGAGCAAAGCTTAACATTATTGGTACTTATTAATACGATTGGTGCAAATTGGTATCGATAATTGGTAACTATTCTTTAATTTTTTTATGTTCCAATTAGTATCTTCATTTATTTTCCTCTAAAACCCATCCTCATTATCTAAACCACCTTTTTACAACGCTATTATTAGGGGTTCTTGGTGCTTTCTGAGCTTGGTTGTTTTCTTGCGGACGTTTCATCTAGATAACATCTGTGCTAATAAGGAGTGGGGCTTGCTCTCATTCTAGTGGCTTATCCTGTCAGTGTTGCTGGGGGATGGTCTTGGAGGTTCTTTTGTTGAGCTGTTTACTGTTCGCTTGTTTGCAGTTCCTTGATTGAGGTATCGTTTACTTGATTGTTAGTCTGATGTTAATCTTGGAGTTAACCTATGCTCATTTGGGTGCTGATTGCTGGTGGGGAGATGTTTCGGTCTTTTTGTTCCTTTTTTGGCTTGTTGATTGTCTCTTTTGAATAGTACAGGTAGTCCTCAAGTTATAAATGTAACGGAGCCTATCCATTCTATTTGTAACTCGAGGATTTGTAGTAATAAATCTCGTACCGTGAATGCGATTCACTCCCAGCTTCCGCCCACAAATTCGCTAATTTAATGCATGGGCAAATGCATGGCTTGTTAAGTGAATATGAGGTATTTCAGGGTGGGGAAGGCCATGGCGGGGACCTAGTGCTTCTGATTACCCAAGGTCTCACCGGACCCACTGAAATATCTCATGCTCCCTTCCCTGGGAGCCCACAATTGCTCCCCCCATCTTGCTGCACCGGGTTACTTACCTTGTGAAGATATGACTCCTCTCCAGCCTCTCTATTTCTTTCTCTGCTCCCGGCAAGAACAGAGGGAGGCCTCTGAGGCCCAGAATGGACCTCCGGAAACACGTGGCCGCCTCCTGGCCTCTGTACTGGGCCTTGGAGGCTCGGAGGAGGCTTCTGAGGCCCAGAACAGGCCTTCAGAGCCCCGCTGAAGCATCCCCCAGTGTCATTTCCAGGCAGCAGCAGCTTGGGAAAAGCTTCCGACGCCCAGATCAGACCTTTGGAGCCATGCTGAAGTGTCTCCCGACATCCTTTCTGGGTGATAGCGGCCTGGAAAAGTCCTCTAAGGCCTGGATCAGGCCTCCGAAGCCCTGCTGAAGGATCCCTCGGCCTCCCTTCTGGGTGACAGTGGCCCAGAAAAGGCCTCCGAGGCCCAGATCAGGTCTTCGAAGCCCTGCTGAAGCATCCCTTGGCCTCCTTTCTGGGTGACAGTGCCCAGAAAAGGCCTCCAAGGCCCAGATTGGGCCCTCTGAAATGTTCCCTGGTGTCCTTTCTGGGTGGCAGCAGTCCAGAAAAGGCCTCCGACACCTGGAAATGAAACCAGGGGACGCTTCAGCGGGGTTCCGAAGGCCCGATCCGGACGTCGGAGGCCTTTTCCGGGCCACTGTCACCCAGAAAGGCCAGGGGATGCTTCAGCGGGGCTGCTATAAATTGAGCGAAAGCCTTACTAGCATTGATAATGTTAGCTAGTTTGGGTAATGAAACGAAACGAAAGAAAACAACCAAATTCAGAGAGCACCAAGGCCCCTTACTCCAACCCTGAGCTACAAATATTCTCCTTTATTGGTGCAACACTATTATGTTCCTGGACTTCAAGATTATGACAGAAGAAAACTTCAATATGAGGTTACAGTGTGAACAGGGAAAATTAGGTACAATTACAAAATTTATCTTCCCTCTCCTGCCACTTTTTTTTTTCATTTATTGCCTGTCAATAACTGGTAACTGGTTTTCCAATAGCAGAAAATTTATGGATTGTACTGAAACTTAGGAAAGAAGCAGAAGCTCCTTAAAACATGTTGCGCAATGGGGTATTTTAAAAGTCAAATCAAGTAAAGCATTTTGCATAACTTGAAAGTATAAATATTGGAAATAGTGCTTTTAGGCTACATCAACCTTAAGATAATAAGAGCCAGGGATTCTGGCTCTTATTGAAATGTCTTTAATCAGCCTCCTGTCTTTTGCTTCAAGGGATAATTCATAATATAATATTTTTTAAAAGTATTTTTATTATCTGAGACCAAAATTTTGAATGTTTCCAAGCCTATGCTGCATCAATGTTAAAACAAATGATCTGTTTCAAACAAGACTTAGTTTATTTGCTGCATTATTATTTTTCATATATTTTCTATTTTTTTTAGCATCTTTCTTGAACTGCATTGCCCAGACGTTACTAATATATTCGCCCATTGAGATCTGCCAGTGTTTGCATAGTATTAATAGTAATTTGGAAGTAGGGTGCTTTATTTAATGTTGGTGCAACCTAAGACAACCTATATTTATGTTACTTTAGTTGATCAAGAAGCAGCTGGTGAACTCCATCAAGGCCCTGCAGAAACATTACGTGACCTCTGATGCTCTTGTAACAAGTGATGATCAAGATGCTAATACTCTTTGTTGTGTATTGGAGGCTGTATTTGTACATGGTTTGAAAACTAAGCACATCAAAGCAGAAATTGGAGCAAAAGGGAAAAAACATGGAGGGCGCCTTCCTCAGCCAGTGTTTTGGACTCTGCTAAAATCTGTCACACACAGGTGAGACTAAGAAATGCTACAATTTTGATTTGGGAAGTTACAATAGTGTCCAATGTTTATTTACATGGTGAGTATACAGTATGATGCAAGAGTGAGATTTTTGGCTGCAGAAAATCATATGATGTGTGGAATGCTAGAGAACTTGTCTCTTCTTGTCTAGATTTAGTAGATAAAAAAGCCCCATGTTGTAATTGTATGTGTCTCAGTTACCTCTTGATGTGGCAGCAAAATGGTTCATAGGTTAAGATGTTAACAATGGTATTTCAGCCATAGTTCAGTAAAGACAGGTTTGAGACATGAGCGTTGTGTGATAGAATGAGCTCCCATCCTCACCTAGCCATTCGAAAGCATGCAGATGTGCTTAGATAAATAGGTACTACTTCAGTGGGAAGGTAACAGCACTCCATGACATCATGCTGGCCACAAGACCACAGAAACGTTTTTTTGACAGGACTAGCTCAATAGCCCTTGAAATGGAGATAAGGATGCCCGCTATTGTTGGCAATGATTAGCGGAGTAAAATCCACAGGGTCTCCTTTATCTTTTTACCTCCTGATGTTTTCATCAGACAAGAATGCATCAAACCCAACTTTTACCACCAGTCATAACCTTGCTTTCCCTTGCCTTTGTGAGCTGTCCTTTTAATGGATGTTGTGTTTTCCCCTTCCTGGTTATTTCTCCTTTTTCAGAAACATAATTTCTGAACTGGAAAACTTGATCTTCATCAATACAGATGTGGGGCGTTGTCGTGCATGGTTGAGGCTGGCTTTGAATGATGGCCTGATGGAGTGTTATCTAAAACTCTTGCTTCATGAAAAGTCTCAACTCTTTGAATATTATCATTCATCTGCTCTGCTTCTGGATACTGAGGAGGTTGAATTTCTCCTCAGCTATTTGCAGGGCTTGTCTTCTTTGGCCTTTGACCTCTCGTATAAGTCAGCAGTATTGAACGAGTGGACCATCACACCTTTATCCTTGTCAGGCCTTTGCCCTGCCTGGGAACTGTTGGACCCTCTTGTGGGACTGGAACCTCAAAGAAAGGAGTCACTTAGTTCTCTCTCACAATCTTCTGGCTCTGATGAAGTTGAAGCTCACCCAGCCATCCTGCCTGCCCCTAAAAGTGAACAGGCAGATAAACTCACAGCTTCCAACTTGAGCATCAGCACAACTGGTTCCTCACAGCTCTCTTCCAGCCTGGATTCTGACATTCTTCTCCCAGCCAATTCTACCAGCACTCACAGCCCTGCTCAGGAGAAAGAGCCCATCTCCAATGACTCTGAAGTGGATATGACAACAGCAACAGCAGACTTGGACCAGGACCTCCAAGAGTGAGTATGATAGTGAAAGTGATATACCACACAATATTTTAACTCTGCAAGTATTAAAGCAGAATTTTAGTGAAATTCAGCATAACACTAAAATAATAATTCCTGGATTCTTAATAATGTGGTTGGCATGTCAATAAGGGAAATCAACCTGCATATCTTTTCTGCCTTTTTTCCAAGCCTAAAATAGAATGTTGCTTCTCCTATCATTAGTCCTGTTTCTGCGATTTTTCTTTGACCATATGTGAGATGCTGTCTTGATCAAACAATCTTTCCATTTCATTCATGCAAGTGTTCTGATTTTCTTTTCAGCATTTGTGTTACATCACAGAAGTATAATCAGTAGTTTGTGGGTTTTTCACCGCATGTTACGTTATCTACAAACTTAAACATTGAAAGTGTTTAATGTTTATATATGACAATAAGAGTTTATCAGTTATAGGTTTGACAGTGGCACCCTTTTCAGAGCTTGAGAAAGCTGTAGTCTTGTCTGGATGATTCACTCAGTAAATCCACAACTAAGGAGCAATTTGAATTCGTGGCCAGTTTCCTATATATTTTATCTGCAATTAGAAACTTCACTCTCAAAATACTGTGTATAATGGATATTTACCTTGTCAGTTCTAATCCTTTAGACCAACTTAACACATAGTATAAAATGTATCAATTCTATTCATGTATTAAAACAGTTTATTTTTATGCTTGAAAGAGCAAGTTAACAGTTATTGAATGTGCTGAATAATATGTGACTAACCTCAGTCATCTTTGATACCTTATCTTTGGACTCCATGTGGTACATTAAGAGATAGAATTACTGGAGATGATCTCTCTCTTGCAAATGTTTTAAATTTTTCTATTTCTTTCTAGGGTGTTAGCAGAATTTACCAGGACACAGAGAAAGTTGGAAACTGTAGGAGTTCATGAAGCACACATCATCTCTCAGTCTTCCCCACCAGAGTGCCCCTGCCCTGCTACCAGTTTCTGCACTGTGCACCTTCCTCATACTGTACTGGAAAAAGGCCCTGTTGACATCATGCTACCTGCAATAATGATAAATTCACAGCTTCCCAATTTACCTAAGACTGGAGAATCTGTTAGTAGTACCAGTGTCCAACAGACCTCTATGCTAACCACAATAATTGTGACCAAAAAACCTGTGGATGTGTCCCAAATTCATTGCAACAAGAGAGGAGCTGAAAGTCGGACTGATGAAGTCAGTGGTTATGAAGGAAGCCTCCCAGGAACAGACCAGCTTCTTTCACCAATCTCACCAGTGGTCTGCCCTGTAAGAATTACTTGTTTCGTTCTGTTGTGTTTTTGCAGCTTCTGGAGCTCTTTCTGGCCACATTGCCAAAAATTGGCAATAAAACTGCCAAAAGAGTCAGTCTAGTTCTCTATTGTTTTGAAGTGGGGAACCTGAATTAGTGTAATTCTAGAACAAGCTTAGGATGGTTTTTAAAAAATAAGCTTAATATAGCAAAGAGAAATCTTGGCTTGTCTGGCTTGCTTTGTCTAATGAGGCTTTTGGCTCTCCTCAAATAATAAAGTGGTCCTTGGCCATCCTTTGTATTTCTGCCATAGTTTAGTAAGTTCTGGAAGGCTATTTATGTTGCCAAAATTTGTACACGAGGCATGCCAAATAGACCTTAATTTTCAGTACTCTCCCAAAAGCATTAATTTTTTTTTTATTTTTGGGGGAATCTCCCTGAAGCAGCCCTTTGGAAGTTGTTTATCATGGGATACTAACTCAATGTTTGGGGATCTGAGAACTCCTACATATTTTTTTTTAATTTGTATTTATTGAGCTATGATTAACAAACACTATCAGGTAATTAAATTAACATAAATCCAAGATAAAAAAGAAAACTACAAACAAATCTACTAAAATGCAAATAGACACTTGCTATACCTGTACAGATTTATCATACATGTAAAGTATTATCATACTGTTATTATCACTTTTTTATAAAGATGAGAAATAGCAAATCCTGTCACATTCACAGCTATGGGCCTCACAACGAATGTATGATGTTGATCAAGAAGTTCCTTTACAGCTCCAGAAATGCTTTTCCTGCAACTTCACTGAAACTTCCTGTCCTTGACTTCATTTCCTCTAGCTACAGTGCCTTATTCCTGGCTTTGAGCTAATCTGTATGTCATATTTAATAAGTGATGTCACCTTTCCCAGATCACTTTTCCCAAATATCACCTATCTAGTCCATTCACATCCAGAAGAAAGACTATGGAATACCTTTGTAAAACAGTGTCTAATATTTTCCCAGCCATTTCCAAATTTCTCTAAAAATGACTCCTGATAATATGAAAATTTAAGGGGAAAAAAAAACCAAAATTCCAGGTTTGCTTATATTTCTGTGTATATATGTGTGTGTTTAAATTGTTCAAAATTAATAGAATTTTAAAAATTAAATGCTGATGTCATGGTTCCGATAGATGAAACCAATTAAAAGAACTTCAAGGCAAGGATTTCTTCCTTAAAGATCATTTTATTCAGGAAACAAAGTATTGGCACTTACATAGTTGAACCCAAGACTAAAGTTCCCTCCCTCTGTTACAAAGTAACAAGCTGCAATTCCCACCCCAGAAAGGCCGTCATAAATCACATTCACCAATTAATCTAAAATCCTCCCCACTTTACAGCCCTCCAAAACTTTATCTAGAATTGACCTTAAAGCTCACCTAACTGCAATTGTTTAGGCCAGGGGTAGGCAACCTTGGCTCTTTTATGCTGGCTCAGGAATTCTGGGAGTTGAAGTCCACAAGTCATAAAAGAGCCAAGGTTGCCTACCCCTGGTTTAGGCTAATTTAAAAAGCTCAAGCATTCCTCCCACCCACCCCTTCTACATCTGAGAATCCCAAGCAACAGAAAAAGCACAAATAAAGTAAAAGGTAAAATGGCTGCAATTTCTTAATTGTCACAGTGTTGACATCTGATTTGTCACAGGCTGAATTTTTTAAATCAGATTGTTTAAATTAGTTGACCATTTTTCTTGGTGCTTTAAATTGTATGATTGGATCTTTTTTTTTTAACCTGATCAGTTCAACCAAAGACAGTAATGATAATGATCTGTAGTTAGAGTGCAAGGTCTCAGATCAAGTCATTCAATATAATACTCAATTAGAAGATGGCTGCTTTGCTGGTCACTTGCAAGAAAAAGCTCTCAAAAGAATATTGCTATTATCGAATTTGAATTTTATTTCTATTTAAATCTAGTAAAGCTCAGAATCATCCCGCCACGCTTTCCACATTTCTTAATCACCGCCCTTCTTTTCATTTATTCTTGCTTCCCATCTTGGCCTGGGCTCCATTAGATCTGAGCTATGTCAAAAGTAAATGCATGACAGCCATAAGAGAAGGCTGTCCTGCTAAGGACAATTTATTATTTTCTCGCATCAGCCCAGCTGCTTGAATTCAGTAAACTCAGAGCCAGAAGAATAGCTTGTTTGGGTAATAGCACAAATGTTATCTTTTGTTATTTCCCAACAGAAAAGAAGCTGGATCACTGAGGATGATTTTTACCTTCCTTCCCCTCCCGAGGAAACAGAAAAAAGCTTCTCCAGTTCTCCCAGTACCTCACTAGAGAGGCTTACCAGTACCCAACCTGCTATGCCATTGAGAGCCCCAGATCGAGGCAAGCTTTCTGTATCCTCAGCAGAGCTCAGCAAACTCAAACTGTCTCCTAGGAGGGAGCTGAAGGGCTTTAGTGTTGTTCATCGGAGAGAAATAGGTAACTTGTGTTTTGACTAAGGGAGGAAAGAGGAAGTGGAATGGGAGGAGAGATTTCTATGGCGGTTTGAAGAATTTATAGTAATGGAAGCGTCATCCATTTTGCTGCTTTACAGAAATGTCACTTGTGCTAGAGAGTGCATAAAGCTATTCCTCTCTTGTCCCACTTGTAGGTCTTTCCAATCCATTTCGGGGTCTGCTGAAATTGGGGACTCTGGAACGTCGAGGAGCTCTGGGCATTTGGAAGGAATTTTTCTGTGAGCTCTCACCTCTAGAATTGCGGCTCTTTGTAGACTGTGAGGAGCGAGTATGTGTAGAAAACTATTCTCTGCTGAGATGTGAGTCCTTGGGACGGGCTCACAGTGATGGGCGCTTTGAGCTGGTCTTTTCCAACAAATGATTGTGTCTTCGGGCTTCCTCCCGGGATGAAGCAGAGGACTGGTTGGACCGGCTGCATGAAGCCCTAAAAAAGTTTAGATTACAGAAGGATGAAGGGTGGAAAACTCTAGAGTGCCCTGAGGCTGCAGAGGATTCTGAGGATTTCTTCGGAGGTGGACCACCTGGTGACTTGCCTTCCTTCTCGGTGTACAGTAGAACTGGCCCAACTGAGTTGGACTGGTCATGTGCCTTGAAACCCGAGCTAGATGCAGTCAAGGAATCTGTCCTGTACTTGGAGGTTGAGAAAGCATGGGTCCCTTTGGTGTTCTCCCTGTCCTTAGAAGCCTTGAAATGCTTCAAAGCCAGAAATGATAAAAAGATACTGAGCAACAGCTTTGGAATTGAGACCATCCAAGATATCCTGCCAGATGTGAACTTGGGTGGACCTTCATTCTTCAAGACCATCACTTCAAAAGCAGTGCTGAAGTTGAGAGCTGAGAACACAGAGGAGGCAACTGATTGGAGCGACCTGGTCCGCCGGATGCTCATGTCCTACCTGGAAGTGGCTGAGGAGGCCCTCACACTTGGAGGCCATCTGGATGGCAGTTCACAGGCAATCCTGAAGAATACTGTTAAGGAAAATGGATATTTGCTGCAGTATCTGGTTGCCATCCCCATGGAGAAAGGCCTGGACTGCCAAAGTTTCATATGTGCAGGTAGGCACGTATGGGATGCTTGCAAAAAGATAACTTATGTCAAGCCTTTTTTAAATAATGTATTTTCCCTTCCAGTTAAACAACTAAGATTGAGGATTTTACTTCTCCATGTGTTCATTTGTAGTTTAATGTGATTTTAGAACACAAGATGTTGGTGGTCATTGTTATTACAGTGTTAACATAAGTTCTCCAGCACTGGAGATGGATAATCCACGCAGTGGGTTGAGATTGTATTCCTGGCCAATCAGATCAGTCAGCCAAAGTTGCCACGCCCTGTCCTGGACCATGATTCTCCAGTCTTGACTGATCTGGCCACACAGAAAGACCTACAACTTTGGCTCCTGGGCAGGTATAGTTCCTTTCCATTGGGGGGGATTTCTTCTAGTAGCTGAAATTGCTTAGTTTAAAAGTTAATTAGAGATAATTTAATTCAATTTAATTGATTACTCAAAAATTTCCTGGCTAAATTGTAAGACTCAGGAAGTCAGATTCCCTACAGGGGAAACCACCCCCACTTAAAAGGGGGAAATCCCTAACTCCCCTCCCTAACCCAAACCCCAACCACCTTCCAGCAGCCGGCAGCTGCCTCAAACAAACGGGGAGGCTCGTGCAACCCCTCGCGTTAAAAAGAAAGAAAGAAAGACAGAAAGGCAGGCAATTAGCGAGGGGAGCGGAGGACAAAGGGGACGCATGCTGGGAGGGAGATTGATTAAGGGAAACAGCTGGCGTGCGAAGGAGCAGTCTCTTTCACTCACCAGGCTGCTCAGGATTTTTAAACGAGGCGCCATTGTCTGCACAGCTGGGAGCACGCGCGGCTCTTTGTTACAACCGCACGTGGCACAGGCAGCCTTTTTAGCACAGGCGCAATAATCTCCTGCTCCTTTTAACACATGCACAGTAGTCTCCTGGCAGCGGCGGCCATATTTTTGTCCAAACAGGGGATCTAAGGCTCCATGTGAAGCATAGGTTCAGCCGCTGGAGTGAATTAATAGGCAAGCAGTACTGGGGTACTAAAGCATCTATTATTCATTCAGAGACATTCAAATCAGACACATAGCTGCAGGTTCCAGGACTTGGTGTCTTCAATCTAAAGTAAATAAGAACCTTTCATAGCTAACTGTGTTTAGTTGCCTTTGGCTCCTTCCGGACTTCGGGTCCCCCATTAGTGGCCCGTACGCTTCTGGATTTAGTGGTGGGTTCCAGGCATCCCCAGTCGCGTGCCTGTCCTTACCCACCATAGTCAAGCCGGGTTCCAGGCATTCCCATTAGCGTGCCTGTTCTTATCCGTGCACAGTGACTAACTCTGACAATTTTGCAGAGTCTGCTCCTGAGTTCCAGACGCCCCCAGTAGTGCGCCTGTCCTTACTCAAAGTTGGAGCTCTCCTACTACCTGGGTCCCCCCTATCGCGGCCCGGCGTTAGTGGAGAATGGAGGAAGCAATCATTCCCTCCACTGGAGCCCCGCCTTCATCCTCTGGAGCACCTGCTTCAGAGGATTCGGAATCCTCTGCAGCCCCTAGAAAGGCTGCAAGGAAGTCATCAAAGAAGGCTGACAAACAGGCAATCAGAAGACACCAAGCCCTAGAAAAAGAGTTCGACAGAGCCCAGAAAAGGGCCAGAATTAAAAATAGGCAGAATGGGGGGATAGGTCCTGATCTACCGCTGGGTCTCCCTTCATCCCCACGGGCCATTTGGTCATTAGGGAACTCATCACAGTCCCAAACAGAGGGCGGGATAGGCGAATTCTCATCGCTCTCCCGATCCCCCTCCCCACGGAGGTTACAGGAAACCCCGAGGACCATGCTAACCACAGCACCTGCAGGGTCGCAGGCAATGGTTACTCCTCCTGCATTGACGGGGGATCTGCTAGCTACCCTAATAGCGCAGGCAGTGGACCGTGCATTTGAGGCCAGGGCTCAAACTTCCAAAGCCAAGCCTCTAGGACTTAGAACGAGGCATCGGGAGGAAACGGAGGACCATCAGGACCTCTCCTCCTTCTCAGACTTGTCGGTCTCCGAGAAAGATTACCTGGACCAGCCAGGTACGTCACAAGGGATTCAAATGTCTGAGGAAGAGGAGGACACCTCACCTCAAGGGCCGTCCTTCAGCGGCCTGTTTAACCCTTCTCTTTTTGTTACCATTCTGCGCAAGGCTGAGGCCACAGCCCATCTGGGGCATGGGACACCAGCGGAGCCTGTCACAGTTGACACGGAGGCTGAGCCGACGTTCGCCGAAAAGGTAACCACTCAACACCGCATACCATGCCCGACCATGTTCCTAAACACAATAAGGAAACAGTGGGCAGCGCCAACCTCCCTACCGCTTCCTAGCAATGCGGAGAGGAAGCTATTTAACGTAGCAAGGGAGCTAGAGGGAACATTGGAGGTGCCGGTGGTGGACGAACCCATAGGTCCCCTGATATCGGACACGGCCATATCAGGAGATTTTGCTGAAGCTCTTAAAGCCGAGGACCGAAAGAGTGAGTCCAACTACAGGAGAACGCACCAGGCAATAGCTTGGGCTACCAGGGTGACTACCTCCGCGTCCTTTTTCACCAGAGCCACACTTTGTTGGCTCCGTGAGTTACAGGGCCGGGTTCCCATGGAGGATATACGCACTCACCAGGAACTCAGCAAAATGGTAGCGGCCACGGAATATGCGTCGGACGCGACACTTTTAGCGACCAGGTTTTCAGCCAAGGCAATGGCGGCAAACAACACGAGCAGGCGCATCCTCTGGCTAAAGAACTGGCAGGCGGATACCAAATCCAAGTGGAAATTGGCTTCGGCTCCGTACCAAGGGGCAAAGCTGTTTGGTGAGGCACTAACGCCATACCTGACAGAGAACAAGGACAAGCGCAAGGTCCTTAAACACATGCTTAAAAGGCAGGACAAGAGACCCGGCTCCTGGGGAAGGAAACAATCCTTTCGTACGGAAGCCAGGGTCAACTACTTTCAAAATTCCCAACCCGTCCAAGCTAGACAGGATAGGGAAAGACAGGGGGACAGACAGAACACAAGACATAGGCAAACGCAGGGAAGACGGCCCTTTCGGGGGAGCAACCGCCCCTTCCGCCGTACCAGATGACTCCCACCCAGACCTTCCCATAGGGGGCAGACTAGCAGGGTTTGCTCCCCAGTGGGAAGAGACCACCACGGACGTATGGGTCAGGAACACCATACGTCATGGTCTATCTCTAGAATTTCTCTCAAAGCCCCCGAACCGCTTCCGCCCGTGCCCCTGTCCCACAAACCCAACAAAGAGAAGGCTCATGAACGAGGCCGTTCAGCACCTTCTAAACATACGGGCCGTAGAGCCGGTGCCTATGAACCAGAGAGACCAGGGGTTTTATTCTATCCTCTTCGTGGTCCCAAAACCCTCGGGGGGTTGGAGAGCCGTTCTGGATTTAAAAAGGCTAAATTTCTACATAAAATACCGCAAATTCAAAATGCAGACACTACGCTCCATCCTTGGAAGCGTAAGGAAAGGGGATTTTCTGGCATCGATCGACCTCACGGAGGCATACTTGCACATCCCTATCTCTCTGGCTCACCGCCGCTTTCTACGGTTTGCCTACAGGGGGCACCATTTTCAATACAGGGCACTTCCATTCGGCCTGTCATCAGCGCCCAGGGTGTTCACCAAGATTCTGGCGGTTCTGGCAGCACACCTAAGAAACGTAC
Organism: Crotalus tigris; assembly: GCF_016545835.1. Classification (NCBI taxonomy): domain Eukaryota; kingdom Metazoa; phylum Chordata; class Lepidosauria; order Squamata; family Viperidae; genus Crotalus; species Crotalus tigris. The sequence continues at coordinate 27,846 of NW_024100132.1, read as the reverse complement.
CAGTCAGAGTCCAGTGCTACCTGGACGATATTCTAATCCAGTCATCGTCCGCCCAGCAGTCTCGGGCGGACCTAAAGTTAGTGATAAAACTGCTGCAGGACCACGGCTTCTCGGTGAACTTTCCAAAGAGCCATCTAACCCCAACTACGAGAATACTCCATCTGGGAGCGGCCTTAGACACAAAGGAGTGCAAGGTGTACCTATCACGGGAACGCCTCAGCAGCATAAAGAAAGCCGTAAAACAGGTAAGCCGCGGTCAGTCAGTGACGCTGGTCTGCCTCTCCCAGCTGCTAGGGAAGATGATATCGACCATAGCAATAGTTCCTTGGGCAAGGCTGCACTCAAGAGAACTGCAGTGGTTCATGCTCCCGTTTCAGAGACAGCAAATCAGTGCATCCCAGAAGAGGGTAGGCATACCTCTGAGAGTACGACACTCCCTCAGGTGGTGGCTATCTCCAGCTCTCCTCAGGGGGTCCCCCTTCAGGGAACCAGACAGAGTAGTAGTCACAACAGATGCGAGCTTATTCGGCTGGGGAGGCCACTTGGGGACCAAGTGGACACAGGGCCGCTGGTCAGCGGTGGATCTCCGACACAACATAAACTGGCTCGAGCTGCGGGCTATTCACCTAGCGTTAAGGCATTTTCACAGCAGCATAAAAGGCAGGCACGTACTGGTCCTGACGGACAACGTGACAGCCAAGGCCCACATAAACCGTCAGGGGGGCACACACTCTCGCTCGCTCTCGGCCGAGGCCCTCCTACTGGGGGCCTGGGCGGAACAAAATCTGGCCTCCATAAAGGCCGACCACATATCGGGGGAGGCAAACATCCAAGCAGATCTGTTGAGCAGATCAACAATAGATCACTCGGAGTGGCAACTACACCCGAGGATCTTCAGGGAGATCTGTCACCGCTTCGGGCTTCCCCAGGTGGACCTTTTCGCCTCTCCTTCCAATGCCCACCTAACTCGCTTCTCCCGATTCCCATCCAGGGGAGCAGACCAGACGGACGCGTTACGGAGCCCATGGCCAAGGGGACTCCTGTACGCGTTTCCACCCTTACCTCTCCTTCCGGCGGTAGTACGCAAGATTCTGCGGGAAAGGGCCGAGGTAATCCTGGTGGCCCCTTATTGGCCAAGGAGACCTTGGTTCGCAGACTTGAGGAGTCTCTCCCGCACGAATCCATGGCGGATTCCTCCGGAGAGGATCTCCCTCAAGCAGGGGGAGATCTTCCACCCAGAGCCACAATGGCTACAACTAGCCGTCTGGCTCTTGAACGGTCAATTTTAGCCAAGGGGGCTTGCTCACAGGGTGTAATTAGGGTCATACAGGCATCAAGGCGCCCCTCCACGAACCGTATCTACGAGGCCACGTGGAGAAGCTTCCAATCATGGTGCTCTAAACAGGAATTGTTACTCAAAGGGATCACAGTTCCCAAGATCCTAGAATTTTTACTAGATGGCCTAGAGAGGGACCTCTCGCCAAACACGCTGCGCAGGCAAATCGCCGCCCTCTCAACTATACTTTCTGCCAGCCCCGGTGAATCCTTGGGCAGGCATCCCTTAATACGATCCTTCCTCAAGGGGGCTGCGAACATCAGACCGCCAACCGTGCACAGGTATCCATCATGGGAACTACCACGAGTACTACAAGCTCTTACCAGAGCGCCCTTCGAACCACTCAAAACATGTGACATTCGCTACCTGACCCATAAGGTAGCATTCTTAGTAGCTATCACGTCAGCTCGACAGATATCCGAGTTAGCTTCTCTCTCAACGAGGAAGGACCTGTGTCATTTTCACAGGGACAAGGTAGTCCTAAGAATAGACCCTTCATTCATTCCAAAGATCAACTCCTTTTTTCACAGATCACAGGAAATAGTCCTACCAGACTTCTGTCCAAACCCAGCTCATCCCCTGGAGCAACAATGGCACACCTTGGACGTACGAAGGGCACTAAGACATTACATTTCGCGCACAGCGGAATTCCGACGCTCGGAAGCGCTTTTCATATCCTTCCACCCCGTTAATAGGGGCCGGAAGATCTCGTCCTCTACCATCGGTAGGTGGATTAGGGCATGCATCACTGGGGCATACCAGGCGGAGTCCTTGCAAGTCCCCAAGCATATCATGGCCCACTCCACAAGGAGTGCTGCCACCTCAGCAGCATGGGCCATGCAGGCTTCTATTGAAGAGGTATGCAGGGCAGCCACTTGGGCCTCGCCCTCTCCATTCATTCGCCATTACAAAATCGACAAGTACTCCTCTGCAGAGGCCTCCTTCGGTAGGAGGGTTCTCCAGCAGGTTCTAGACCAAAGTTACACACGGGACCAGTCTATTCCCCAACCCAAGGGACAATAGGCTTTGGTATGTCCCACTGCGTGGATTATCCATCTCCAGTGCTGGAGAAGGGGCGTTGACTTACCTGAACGCCTTTTCTCAGCACGGAGATGGATAATCCACACCCACCCTTATAGACTAGGATAATAGGGTATATTTAGTGGAGCCAAAACGTCTTACTGTCAGTCAATGGCTGCGCTCGAGTCAAGACTGGAGAATCATGGTCCAGGACAGGGCGTGGCAACTTTGGCTGACTGATCTGATTGGCCAGGAATACAGTCTCAACCCACTGCGTGGATTATCCATCTCCGTGCTGAGAAAAGGCGTTCAGGTAAGTCAACGCCCCTTCAGATTAATTGTGCAGTGGTAAGTCATTGAAAAACGTAAGTCTTAAACAAGTCATTATTACCATAAGCCTTTGTTTCACTAGATCTCTTCAGTCTTCTAATGACTAAATATTAATTTAACTAATAGAAATAACAAGAAATTCTTAAGCTGGAATAACTGAAGGGGAGGGGGGCAATCCTTAAATGTCTGATTGTTCTGTTTTTTTTGTAATTGATTCATTTTGAATGCCAAAACCACACTTTATTTTCAGGGCTATTTGCCCAAGAAGATGGTAAAGTAAAGCTTGAAAAATTTTAGAGGCGCATGCATAGATTATTGGAAGTGATTTTGTTTGTGAATCTCTAATTAGCATAAATTCATCTCTGGCTCAGTGAAAAGCTGGTCTATTAAATGTTCAGAGGTTGCAAGTAGACAGGAAGAAAGATGTAGGAAGGTCAGACAATGTGTGACAGGCAGGTCTTATGAGCAAATGCAGTTTGTGAAGCCAGCTGCTGATATCGTTCTCTAATTCATAATCTTCATTGTCATCTCTAAATAGACCATAGACTAATCTACTTGTTGACTTGACTGCACTTTTCTCTGTTTGTTTGAATGAATGAATAATGAATTTCCTTGCTTACATTGGGCTATTCCTGTATCTGTAATTATTCAAAAATATCCAATTTTTGCAATTTGAATAACTGGGAAATGTCCAAGAATCCTTCAGTATAGAGTTCAGTCTAGAAACAAGATAGTGCCTGTGAGCTTCTCACAATGAAATGCAGGAATTTTTATTGGCCAGAAAATACGGGAATCCATTTTACTCCTAAGATAGTTTTGTGAACCAAAGGAAAGCTAAAGATTATACCTTTCGTAGTAAATCTGATAATAAAGCCAAAGATCAGGCCACATTTCCTGATTTCTGAAGAGATCTATCTTTCCTTCCAGCCACAGAGTAGAACAGTTATTATATTTCTATCCACTAAAATCAGAATAACAAATAGTTCTGTTCTAAAACAGTTTTGGTCTTGACCTTTCTTTCTGCTAAAAATAAAGAGCAATAGATAAAAATATATTGATGTGTAATAAAGGCAGGAGGCGTGCGTGTGTATGTGTGTGTGTGTGTGTGTACACATATTACACACACAGGCACATCCATACTTGAGAAACACAGATCTAGAGACTAAGGCTGAGCAATAGCTGATTTGACAACTTTGGTTCAACTCTAATAGCTTCCTGTTATTATAGGCAGTGGCCTAATCAGCAAATGGATTGTGGAAACGGAAAACTGACTTCTTTGGAGACAGCAATTGGGGAATAGGCTGTTTAAATGCAAAAGCTTCTCCAATAACCAGGAGTCAGATTCTGGCATTTTAAGATATCCCTAACATTTTGTCTTTCCTTTCCAGGCTGCTCCAGGCAGATTGGCTTCTACTTTGTGAAACCTAAGCTGTGTTCATTCACTGGCCTCTATTTTTGTGACAATTGCCACCAAGATGAAGAGTCTGTGATACCTTCATGTCTAATTCATAACTGGGATCTTTCCAGATATCCGGTACGCCCAGTTATGGTGGGGGGGGACATAGAGTATATAAGCTCTGTTTGTGAAATTGTCTCTTTTAAATCCCAGCTGCATAACTATAGTCACAAAATGACTGTTGTTTTCATTATGAAAGAGAGAAGCTTGAGAGTATCTGTAAGGATCTCCTTCCTTTGTGTCCTACCTGCATTGCAAGTTAGCTCAGATAGGTGCAGGTTTTAAAAAGCAGATTAGCAAAATTTGACCTCCCTCCCTCCCTCTGAGTGTTTCTCCTCCTTAACAAGTGGATTCCCCAGTGCTGGCTGGGGAATTTGGGAAATCAGAATATACACATTTTAAATTTGTTGAGGTTGAGAAACACTGATTTAGCTTAAGATGTCAAGGACCATAAAGTATGAAGTCTATGAGCAAGGTAGTATTCTGATTAGGATTTTTCAATTTGTGAGCTGCAACTGTTTTTTTTAATATACATTCTGTTGTATACTGGGATTGGTGAAGCATTGAGTAGTCGGAAGGTTAACAACTCTTTATTTGAATCAACACAGAAGCGATTCTAACAACCGCTTGGCTTCTATTTATATTGGACTGCTGCTAGGTGGCAGCCAATGAATTTAAAGCACTATTTGCCACCTCAAGTGCTGGCTTGTAACAATACACAAACGGTTAGAGACTTGTTTAAACATAATCATTTAACTGCTTTATAACTGCCATTGTAAAATGGTTCAATACACAACACCCCTTCCCCCTAGGTAATCACATATCACAATAATGTATATAGTCTTGTAAGTAGGCAGGCGGATTTCGCGCTTGCCCCAATCGTTGTAGTGCCGTTGGAGGCTCCTGGTCTACCAGTCCCTTTGATAAGCCGGGTATATCAGGGTTCCTAGAGCTGCTCGCCTCGGGTAGACTGGTGCCTTCCTGGACGTTCTGGCTGGGTAGACCGGTGCCTCTCGGGATGTCCTGGCTGGATAGACTGGTGCTTGCATCACCCATTGACAGTCTGGGAAACAAGTCTGTCAACAAATCCCTTTCTGTTGACATAGTCTCTGAAGTTTGTGGTGACTTGGACATGCGTAAGTCACCTTGCCTCTCCCTGCGAGTCTCACAAGAATCGGGACTCAGGTATGTTGCAGTCACCTGGCACTCGCCGGTTCTCCTCACTGTCAGCGGTCAGGGTTTGATTAGCCTGCTGCTGTTGCAATTGGTTGATGTGGCACCGAACCACACGACCATCTTCCAGGGCCACCTCATACAACTGTGGCCCTGATACCTTACAAACCACAGCTACCACCCATGGTGCCCCTTGACCATAGTTCCTCGCCCAAACTTTGTCACCGATTGCTGATTGTGTGGGGGGCTTGGGTTGTGCTATTTCTGCAGCTGCCCGGTCTGGATGGAGGCGGTCCAGCTTCATGGTTAGCCAGCGTTCCCATCTCAGGCCCATTGAAGTGCATGGAGTTGTGTGTTGGCAGAGCAAAAAGTCTCCCTGCCGATGATGCCAATCACCAGTCGTTGTTCTTTTTAGCGCTTCCTTGGCATCCTTCCCTAGCATTGAGGGGAGATTCGGGCAAGTCCTGAATGGACAGGATGCGGTTGGCAGGTGCTGGATCTGCCTCTACCTGCTGTAATGGCAACCTGCTGAGGCCATCTGGATGGCCCATGTCTTTGCCTGACTTTTGAACCAGTGTATGGTCATATGCACAGGAAGATGGACCACCTCAGATTTCGTGGGGATATTATGTGTGGGGTTTGTGAACAACCCCAGCAGTAGCTTATGGTCTGTAAAGACTGTGAAATGGCGGCTGTATACGAAGTCATGGAATTTCTTTATGCCAGCCACTATGGCTAAGGCTTCACTATCTATCTGTGCATAATTGCGTTCAGCTGATGATAGGGTTCTAGAGTAGTATGCTATTGGGACTTGTGTCCCATCAGCCTTCAAGTGGCTTAACAAAGCCCCAATCCCATAAGGGGCTGCATCACAGGCAATGCACACCGGCTATTTCTCATTAAAATGCGCTAGGACTGCATTTGAAGAGAGCAAGGCCTTGACCTCTTTGAAACTTTTTTCATGTACTTGTGTCCACTGCCAAGGGGCCTGTTTGTCCAAGAGCCAGTGTAATGCTCAGCCACTGCAGCCTTGTGGGGAAGGAATGCATGGTAGAAGTTTAACAGTCCCAGAAAGGCCTGAAGTTCACCCTTGGATTTGGGACTTGGGGCCTGCTGAGTTGCTTGCAGCTTGGATTCAGCAGGGTGGATGCCCTGAGCATCAATGCAGAATCCTAGAAACTCAGTGGAGCTAACCCCAATCTTAAGCGTCTTGCTTAAGCTTCAGCCCCGCTTGGCGGAAACGTAGCAAAATGGCTCTCAGCCTTTCGGCTAAATTATCAGCTGAGTCCCCAGCGATGAGGATATCATCAAAGTATGGGCAAACGCCAGGGATATTCCAGAGCATTCGCTCCATTAAACTCTGGAAAATGCCAAGGGTCACGTTTACTCCAAATTGCAATCTTTTTACCTTGAATGCCCCCTGTGAGTCACTATAGTTTGGGCCTCAGCTGTTGCCTCATCAACTGGCAATTGTTGATAGGCCCGAGCCAGGTCAAGCTTAGCAAAGATCTGCCCCCCCCCTTGAGGGAGGCTAGAATGTGGCTGACCACAGGTATCGGGTATGAATGCTGCTGCAGCGCTTTGTTAAGTGTGCACTTGTAGTCCGCACACATTCGGACTTCACCATTGGCCTTCAGTGGGGTAACTATGGGGGTTTCCCATGGACTGCTGTCCACAGGCTCTAAGATACCCTACTGAATCAGTTTATCCAGCTCTGCATCTATTTTACCCCTTAGGGCAAAGGGCACCCTGCGTGCCTTGATTCTAATGGGGGCTATAGCTGGGTCTAGCCTCAGAGAAATAGGAGGGCCTTTGTAGGAGCCAAGTTCTGGACTAAACACATCTGCAAACTCCTTGCAGACCCCTGCCAGGCCTGTTGTTTGCACTGTTTATTCCAGTCACCTGAATCCCAAGGGCTTCAAACCAATCGAGTCCAATCAGACTCGTGCAGTCTCCCCCAACCACAACTACATCTAGCAGCCCCTCAAAATTCCTCCACTGCACCATGAGCGTGGCATCTCCCCTCACGTTGACTCTGGAATTTTGGAAATCTGTGAGGATGAGGTTTGACCCGTAGGCCGCTTCTGCTGCAGACCTTGTTAAAGGTGTCTAGGGAGATGATCGATAGAGCGGACCCTGTGTCCAGCTCCATCAACAAGGGGACCCCTTGCAACTTCACGTTGATGTGAAACTTCTTCCTAAGTGGCCTGTGGACCTCCGTTCTAAAAATGCTCCTACGTGATGCACAGAAGCCCACCTGGCTGTGGACTCTGGTTCCTTTCTAAGGCAATTCTTCTGGGTAACGTTACTTCTGGCGACCCAAACAGACTGAGCAATGTTGCTTTGCCTACCATAGACCCTGCAGATGGCGGAGTGGAAATGGCAGTCTGCGTGGCGATGTCGGCCTCCATACCCGACACACCTAGAGGATGATGCTGGCTGGGCCTTCCCTCTGTGAGGCCTTCTCTCCGGAGCCTGATGCAGCTGGTCCACTTCCGATTCTGGATCCTGTTTGGATTCTTCGTGAGCGACCTCTTGATGGATGGTGGCTGGAACTTGAGGGGGCTTGGCAAGCCGCAAGGCCTTCACAGCTCTGCCTGCTGCTTCTTCAGCTGAAACTTCCCTCAGGGCATCTTGGAACGTGAGGCCTTCCTTCGCGAAGAGCTTCTGCTGCAACTTCCGGCTTCCGAGGCCACAGACCAGCCGATCTCTTCCAAGTCTTTGAATTCGCAGGGCCTAGCTGCTTGTTGCAAGGCCGCAACAAATTCTGCAGCACAGTCACCAGGCCTCTGGTCCCTCTGCTCAAACGCGTGTCACCAGGCAATCACTGAGAGCTTGGGTTCGAAATGCTCTTAAAGCATCCTCTTCAAGTCAGTGTAGGTGATTGATTCCAGTGGTGCTGGGGCGACCAGATTCTCCTCAATATCGAAGGTCTCTTGTCCCCCCCCCCCCCACAGCAACGTGGCAACTTTGAGGCCGTCTTCGCGCATTTGATTCACCCGGAGGTAGTTGTCCACCCGGGTCACGTACGAGCTCCATCGTTCTGGATGAACTGTGTCAAACTTCGACAGCCGGCCTATCTTCGCCATCGTTGCAGCCCAGGAACTTCGTCCACACCTCTTGCTGCAGGGTTTGAGAAGGGCCCCCCTTCACTAAGCTCACCTCCAGCATTTCTGTGCTGACAGGCCGAGTCGCAATCGCCAGACACCCCTCCTCCAAGCTGCAAGCCTCCCGTGGTGAGTCAGCCTAGCTTCTTACTTCATTTCCCCTGCAGGCATCCCACCTTCATCGCCAATGTTCTTGCTGGAATATTCATGAACAGGAAAAGTCATGTGGTAACTCAGTCAGCCAATGGGAAGAAAATGTTTTGTCTCTGGTCTGTCTCTGTAAGAAGTCTTCATTAAGCTATGTTGCTGTAAAGAAGAATGGTATTGTAAATATTTTTATATAAATATAAAGTTATTTGAATCAGCTAAATGCAGTCAACTGTGAAAGCTTCTGATTTATTTTTCACCAATAGAGAAATTAAAATTCTCTAACAGGTTATGGGCCCAGAGCTTACTAAGGACTGCATTGTAATTTAAAGCTGGAAGAAATTGCCTGTGTTTAGAAAGTATAAGAACAAGGCAGAATTAACAGAATGGCTGCAATGGAATTTAAGGAAAGCTCTGTGCTCGTTTAGGCCAGAAGAATTACATTGTGTGGGCTGCAAAAATGGAATGTTTGCTGAAAGCTAAAGAGCTGTGGTATATTGTAGAAAATCGACCACAAGTGTTTGCAGCAGTTGATCAGAAAAGTCATGATAGAGCAATGGCTTATCTCATCTTGAATTTAGATGATGAACAGTTTCTAAATGTTGCAAATTTAAAGACATGAACAAGACATGAATCCAGATAGACTTGAGACACAGGAGCAGTTAATACCACGTAGGTCAGAGCGATGTAACAAAGGAATTCCGCCTGACAGGTATTCTGCCAGCAAGGTAAAGGTTTGCAATGTGTGGTATGAGCCAAGAAGTTATAAAGAGGTGTTGGCATTAGCAAAAGCTGAACAAGAAAGATGGAAGGAGGCCATGGATAAAGAGATGAAATCCATGGGAGACCATGAAGTATTTAAATCAGTGACTTTGCCACAGGGAATCAAAGCTGTGGGTTGTAAGTGGGTATATAAGAAAAAGGTATTGCCAAATAATGATGTACAGTATAAGGCCAGGTTAGTGGCACAAGGTTTTTCACGATTAAAGAAGTATATTAAGGTCTGATGTCTCTTCCTGTCATGAAGGGAGGAGTGTTGGAATATTCATGAACAGGAAGAGTCATGTGGTAACTCAGTCAGCCAAAGGGAAGAAAGTGCTACTGAGTCTGTGCAAAATAGTATTGAGTTAGGAGCTGGATTTTCCAGTCTCAAGGTTTTGTCTCTGGTCTGTCTCTGTAAGAAGTCTTCATTAAGCTATGTTGCTGTAAAGAAGAATGGTATTGTAAATATTTTTATATAAATATAAAGTTATTTGAATCAGCTAAATGCAGACAACTGTGAGAGCTTCTGATTTATTTTTCACTAATAGAGAAATTAAAATTCTCTAACAGTTCTGTTCTTGAAGAAGAGGCATTGAGACAAAGCACGGTCACACAGTCCTTCTTTATTGCAAACACCAACAGAACAGATTGCAAAATGGTGCAGCCCCCTTTTATAGCCCCCCTGCACAGTACCCTGCTGGCCAATCATTGCAAGGGATCTTTTCCTGCCCGGCCAATCGCTGCAGCCTGTGCCTGTCGGCCCAGGATATAACATTCACCATATATAAAATCAGAGTTCCAAATTTTTTTCCCAGTTCTCTTTCCATTAGGCCAGAAGGAAAGTTTCTGGTTTAATGTTTATGTTCACTTTAAGAATTTTCTTCATTAATATATGAATCCTACTCCCAATATTCTTTGCCTTATCACATGTCCAACATTCATTTTAAATACTTCTATACCAGTGGTTCTCAACCTTTCTAATGCCGCGACCCCATAATACAGTTCCCCATGTTGTGGTGACCCCCAACCACTTTGGCCAGGGGCGTGGCCAAAGAAAAGGGGGGAAAATGGCGGACAGCCTTGTTTGGCGACCCCCGTGAAATGGTCGTTCGACCCCAAATGGGGTCCCGACCCACAGATTGAGAACCACTGTCCTATACATTCTAGATAACTTAACTGGTGTTAAATACCAATGATACATCATGTTGTAGAAATTTTCTTTTAGGCTATAATTTAATGTCAATTTAAAACTTTTTATCCACATATTCTCCCATGGTTCAAACATCACATTGTACCCAAAATTCCTTGCCCACTGGATCATATGGTGTTTTACATGTTCATTTTCCAAATTCAATTTTAATAACATTTTATAGACCTTGGCAATTATATGATCATCACTACCACATAGTAGGATTTCCAATTCATTTTTTTTATTAAAAGTTTTACAATTTTACAATAAAATCCCTCTCTCACTACCTCCCTACCCTCCCAAAAACCCTCCCCCCCTCTTCCCAGAGCTGAATACAGGGTTAACTAGAACTAAGAATACAAAACATTTAAACTTAAGTAAACCTCAAACAAAAGTTACATTTAAAAAAAAATCCTATATATATATATATAATAAAAAAGTCCAATATATATATATAATAAAAAATACTTATTATCTTAAACTTTAAACTTTAAACATAAATTATTCAAAAGCTAAATAATATCTTTTAATATCATACTTATACTGTATAAAGTTTATCCATCTTTTCCACACCAAGAGATATTTCTCTTGCGATTGATCTTTCAAATAAGCCGAATTTTTTGCCATTTCAGATAAATAAGAAACTTCAAAAAACCATTCCTCCAAGGTAGGCAAAAATTCCTTCTTCCAATATTGTCCTATCAACAACCTTGCCATTGTAATTAAATTTAACATTAAAATAATTTCTTTATCATTACAATCAACAATAATATCTAACAATAACAATTGTGGAGTGAATTTTATCCTTCTCTTAAAAAATTTTTGAATATTCCACCATATCTTTGTCCAAAAAGCTTTTATACTTTTACATGACCACCAAATATGATAATACATTGCATCCAAACAACCACATCTCCAACATTTAGGTTGCAAATTTGAATACATATGAGACATCTTTTGTGGATCAAGGTGCCATCTATAAAACACTTTATAAAAATTTTCCCGTAAATTTTGAGCTTGCATGAATTTAACATTCCTCACCCAAATTATCTCCCATGTTTCTAATAAAACCGGCTCATCAAAATTTTGAGCCCATTTAACCATGCGATTTTTAACTAATTCTGTTTCTGAATCCAACTCCACTAATACATCATAAATTCTTTTTATATGAGATGGACTTTGATCTTTAATTTGTTTCAACAAATTTTCATCCTCTCTAATCAAACCCACTTTATAATCTATCTTCCACCTTTCCAATAATTGTCTATACTGAAACCACGAATAAATAATATTTTCTTGTGCTAATTCATCTATATATTTTAATTGCCAATTCTTCCCATCCCAATTAAGTAATTGTTTATAAGAAATACTATCCATCTTCACTCCTTTCCTTATTCCTTCTATTTCATGCCCCAGGAGAGCCCATAATGGAATTCTTGAGTCTATTCTATAATATTTCTTCCAAACTCGAAGTAGAGAAATTCTTAAAATATGAGGCTTAAAAGCCCTATCCACCTTCTTATTATAAATTAAATAAGCATGCCATCCATATAATAAATCCCACCCCTCCAAAAGGAGTATATCTACATTTGTTAAATTAATCCAATCACTAATCAGTGTTAAAACCACAGAATCATAATACAATTTGAAATTTGGTACCTTGAATCCACCTCTCTCTCGTACATGTTGTATAATTTTAAATTTAACTCTTGGTTTTTTCCCTGCCCAAATAAATTTATTAATACCTTTCTGCCATTCATCTAAACTTGCCTCGTTCTTCAAAATAGGTATCATTTGAAATAAAAAAAGAAACTTTGGCAAAACATTCATTTTAACCGCTGCTATTCTCCAGGATCGGAATCTAGTAAAGAAGCTGATAAATTTTGCTTAACATAAATAACTACACCCCCTTTTTTCCCAGAAGCAAAGGATACAAAATGAGATCCCAATCGGGCATTAACTAAATATTTTTGGTCTTTAGAAATAATATGGGTTTCCTGCAAACAAATAATATCATTATTATGTTGCTTCAAATAATGAAATATTTTCTTCCTTTTCTGTGGAGAATTAAGGCCGTTAACATTCCAGGTCAGGAGCTTTGCCATCTCCTCCATCCATTAGCCTAGAGAAGACTACTTGGAGATCTGCCATCGAGGATTGCACCGATGATCTCTTAGGTCTTGCTCCTCCCACAGGCTCAGAAACAAATTCTTGTAAAACTTGTTTAACCTCCTTCTTCTGTTGTTCCTTTTCCTTACGCTTATGTGCTGCTCGAGTCATTCTCTGCTCCTTCATCTCAGCTTGTTGGTACCACTCAGTCTGTATTTTCCCAGCTTTCATCAATACAGCTTCTTCAGACTGCTGTTCTACCTCCTTTTCTTCCAAAACTTTCAACATTATAGGTGGTGATGAGCGCGCTCCCAGGACCGAAGTATAAAACTCTCTTGCTTTAAGAACAGTATTAAGTCTATAACGTGTCCCTGCGTGACTCACCACAATTCCAGTCGGAATATCCCATCTGAATGGCATCTGCCTCTTTTTAAGTTCATCTGCTAAAAAAGCAAACTCTTTTCTTCTTCTTAGAATTTTAGATGGGATCTCCTTTAAAATTATTACATCTTGTGCAGCAATCTGAAATCTCTTATTGTAAAAAGCTTGTATAATTTCATTGCGTAAAGATCTTTTCCCAAAATAAATTACCACATCTCTTGGCAAATTTCTCTGTTTTGCCACCCAAGAATTAACTATAAATATTTTTTCAATTTCTCCGAGTATTTCATCCTTTTCTCTGTCCAAAATCACAGCAAAGTCATTTGCCACCATCTCTCTCACGTTTTCTTGCGTATTTTCCCTCAAGCCTCTGATTCTTAAAGCATACTCCATCTCTCTGTATTGAGACATAACAATTTCATCTTGTGAAATTTCCATCTTTTTTTCCATTCCTTCAAACTTTTCCTCCAATATATCCACTTTATCTACTACTTCTTCAACACAAGAATCCAACTTTTCAACAACAGAAGCAAGTCCTTTTAGGGCCAAAACTATATCTTGCCTCAAAATATTGTTATTCTCCACTAAAATCTCCTTCACTTCTCCTCTAATTTGAGATATAACATTTCCCATGACATCTTGCAAGTCTTTTACCGTGAGTGGTTGTATAGGAGGAGAAGATGGTTGTTGGGCTGGTAATATCGCCGGAGAAGAAGCCATCTTAGGTACTGTGGAAACTTGATGTTTTGAAGCCATTTTAAACAAAAGAATTTTTTTTTCTTTCCTCCTTCTTAAAAAAAAAAAGTACAAAGAGATCCCTAGCAAAAATAAAAAGATAAACAAAAGAGAGGGAAAATAACTAAACCCAAGTCTCTTTCAAAAAACCATAATAATAAAAAGCAAAAAAAAGAAAAAAAGAAAAAGTAACAAAGTAACAAAATCCGTTCCGTTTCCTTTCAAGCATTCAAAAAAAAGCCTCACATCGCCATTTTACTTTCCCTCTCAACCAAAAAAAAGAGAAAGTGAAAATAATTCTTTAAAATTAAAGTCCAAATAAATCTAAAAAGTAAAGATTCCCCGATCAGCTTTGTCCGCTTTTTTTTAAAATAACTCACCAGTTCTCTTTAATCGTGGAGGTGGGAGCGGTGTCTTGCTTTGTCCCAAACGACAAGGAACAAAGACAGCTGAGAAGCGGAGATTCCCTGAACTCCATGGGAGCACTCTTTTCGCCCCCCAAAAAACTTTTTGGGGGGTTTCAGAGGCTCTACCACTATTCAGGGTAAAACTCCCCTCCTTCCTTTAGCCCAGGAAGGAGGTTTTAAACCGTGGACAGCTGATATCTGCTGCTGTTTTAACGCTATCTCAGAAGGACGGCTAAAAAATAGCCGCCATTCACATCGCGACACCACCGGAAGTCGGATTTCATTATTAACAAACTAAAAACCATGGCCTTTTTTTGTCTAGCTTAAATCTTTTCTTCATTTGTTAATATGTAAACCATTCTTCATTTGTTAATATGTAAATTCTTCCCTAGACTTGAGGATGGGGTCTCCAGAATTGAAAGATACCATTTTACCATACATCCACTAGTCCGGCTTCACCACCATTTTTTTTCTAAAAAAAAGTTTCTTGGGGGACACCCATAGGGGCAATTTTGTAAAAAAACTTGTTTTATATTTATTCCAAACTCTTAATATGGCGCGTCTAATAAAATGATTATTAAAATCAACATTAAGGTTTGAATGACATGAGTATTAATGGTATGATAAAGTCAAATATAAAGGATTTCTATTGCAGTTCCTTTAGGACTGATGCTGAACCTGAAAGCTTCTACTCGTTAAAGGCACATCTGTTCACACATCATATTGATGTTCACTCCTGGAACTGGTTGGACTTGTCCCTGCAGTTTTCTTGGAAAGATTTCAGAAGTGGTTTGCCATTCCCTCCTTCCCAGAAAGTGACTGATCCAAGGTCACCCAATTGGCATAAGGTGAGACTAGAACTCACCATCTCCTGGTTTCTCTCCTGGTGCCTAAAACACGGCATCAAACTGGATCTCTATCAATTGTAGCTGTTTCTAAAATGTTAATTTAATTTTATCCTCACTTTTGGATTGCTAAAATATGAGGAAAATATAGTTACATTTGAAAAATAAAGCACTGTATTGCAGGTCATAAGCCCCTATATACATAGTATAAAATACCTAATATATTCAAAATTTAAAACATTCAATGAAGTACCATAACTGTTCTTACAATACCTTTAACTCTGCTCAGTTAATTCAATTATGTTGGAAACAACTCTTCTAATAATTTTATTTCAACAAAAATGCAGAAGAATTGCTGTGGTGCTTGAAATTTTAAACAGGTAAACAATATTAGTAAAGTAATCTCCCTTTAATTCTTTGTCAGTAAATATAAATTTAACACACAAATATTAGTAACTGTTTTGTAGCACATGTAGTTACTTACAGTTTTTCCACAGGAATAAGCTCAGGGATTTCTGGAGGTCTGATAAGTAAAGAAGAGCAGAAATTACAGAGTTTGTTGTAGAACAATAAGGTGTAATTTTTTTTTTTGCAACTTGTATGGTTAGTTTTAATGTACAGTTTTTGTATAAGAAGGTTGTAAACAAACTTATTTTCAAAACAATATTACATACATTTCCTCTGCCTATGTTCAGAGAAAACAGCCACAGCCAGAAAAGCAAATTAGTATCCCCAGCAAACTATAGAAACAGTGTATGAATAGAACAACCAAAGTTTGCAGTCTGCAAAGGCAACATCTACAGTTTCACACATTATTAATTCTTGCAGTATTGTTGTGGTTTTTTTCGATGGAAGAAAAAGTTCTATAGAATGCCACACTTTTACCTCTATTCAGTTTATTTGCAAAGAAAAGCAACTAAGATGATTAAAGGCCTGGAGAGTAAAACATATGAAGAACTATTGCAGAATTTGAGAATGGAAGAAGAGAAAAGAAGGACTAGGGGGGACATGATAGCAGTATTCCAGTATTTGAGAGGCTGCCATAAGAGGAGGAGGTCAATTTATTTTCCAAAGCACCAGAAGGCAAGACAAAGAAATAATGGATGGAAACTAATCAAGGAGAGAAGTAACCTGGAATTAAGGAGAAACTTCCTAACAGTAAGGACAATTAACCAGTGGAACAGCTTGCCTTCAGACGTTGTGGGTTTTTAAGAAGAGACTGGTCAGCCACTTGTCTGAAATGATATAGGGTCTCCTGCTTGAGCAGGGGACTGGACTAGAAGATTTCCAATATCCCTTCCAGCTCTATTCTGTTCTGTTCCACTCCGCTCCGTTCCGCTCTGCTCCATTCCACTCCACTCCACTCCACTCTACTACCCTGCCCTACCCTGCCCTGCCCTACCCTGCCCTGCCCTGCCCTGCCCTACCCTACCCTACCCTACCCTACCTACCATATTATATTATATTATATTCTTCTCAACATTTGCCTGGCTGCCCATAATTCTGGGTGGCTCATAACAATGAAACCAATAACTATAAGACCCTAAAATGAGAACAAAAATCCGTCTTCTCAGTCATCCCATTGGGATGTACCACCATCAGCTTCAAACATTCTTTCTTCCATCCCTGCACCCAGGTAAAAACTCAGGTATTGACAGCCTTCCAAAAGGCTAAAAGACTGAGGGCTTGCTGAATCATTTGGGGAAGAGTATTCCATAAGGTAGGCACAGCCACAGGAAACGGCACACTTCCAAGCTCCCACTAGAGGGCAGGACTTCAGGGAAGGGACCTGGAACATACCTACCCCATCTGATCTGGTAGGATGGGCAGATACTGTCAGGGAGAAGTGATCCCACAAATATCCTGGTCCCTGCCATGTAGGGATTTAAAAGTGACAACCAGCACCTTGAATTACACCCAGAAGGAAACGGGGACAGCACACCTCCTACCACAGAAGTGTAACACGGGCAAACACAGGAACACCCAATACTGCACGTGCCACTGTTTTTGGACCAGTGCCTTCAAGGGCACTTGAAATGATCTTCAAGGACAGCCCCATGTAAAGTGCATTGCAGTAATATAAATTTGAACAAATCCAAATTTGTCCCAAGAATTTTGTAATGAAAAAAATAAAGATGTCCTCTAACTTACAAAATGGGACTATTCCCTCTATAATTTTACTTTGGCCATGTCATGCAGGGGAATTCACTGGAGAAAGCAAAGGTATTTGGAAGAGTTAGTGGTAAAAGGAAGTCAGGTCATCAAAGAACATGTGGCTGGACACCATCAAATCTGACATTAGCCAGAGCAGACAAAAACTCAAAGAAGTTATTGCAAGATCAGAAGATATGGAGAGGATTGGCCCATAGAATCACCAAGAGTTGGACATGACTGAATGCATCATCATCATCATCATCATATTTTTTTTCAGTTTCTTTCTTGAAATATGCGCCAAAGGGAAAAAGAAAAGGAAAGGGAAAGGAGAGGGGAGGGGAGGGGAGGGGAAGGGAAGGGAAGAGACAATACCTTGCACTAGCCCAATTGTATATGTTTTCCTTTTCTGAGGACTCTTCATCATGTAATTTATCAATCATGTCTTTTTTCCTTATTTCCTCCAGAGGTTGATACATATCTTTAAACCAAAGAGGCTTTTCAAATGACGATACTGACGTCTGAGCATGAGGAAAGGATGTTTAAAATGATCATAAAGCTTCAAAGATTTTAATTTACATGTTGCATTATCATTTTATTTGTATCTCAAATTCCAATTCGTGGAATGAAGGTTCTTCCTGAAGGAATATGTGACTAGCAAATTAGAGCAAACTTAATTGTGAACTCCTAATTAGGTCACCAGTTTTAGCTCCCTCTCTATCTATGATAGGGAATCCTGGAACATATTTTGTACTTCTGCCAATTAGTGTTAGTAGCCATTAACCTTAGTAGTTAGTAGCTATAATTAAAAAAAGTTCTCCAGTCCTAGTATTCCTAAATTTTGCAAGTGGTGTTGGGCTTAATATATGACATTTAATTTGGGTTTAGTTATGATCTATGAGCTGAATGCATGCTTTAATGTTGTTTGGGAATGAGGCTTTTATCAATTCATCTGGTTGATACAAATATACTTGCAGTATACAAAACCTCTACAAGCCATGTTTGTTAATATTGGTATATTTAATAAGTCACAACTGGTTGTAGCAAAACTTTTCTTCTGAAAAGATCCCATAGGAATAATAGACAAAATACATAAAACTGTACAACATGGTTTGTGTACTTGACTCAATACACTTCACACATTAAGTTATAAACAAGCCATATTTTCCCTTCAATTTTTTGTGAATCCAGCCATTGTGATTTATTCCAGAAATAATTTTCTGGTCATTCACAGTTTGGCACAATGTGGGAACTACAGTATGTCATAAAAATGTCTACCAAAAAGGTTCAAAATACTGCTTTTTTCTAAATACTGTAGCATATATTTGGACATTTCAAGTTGTCAGTCATCTAGAAATCACAGGTATAGGACAGGCTGGGATCAAGACCATTGATTATTACAACTGTCTTTTTCTCCCTCTACACAGAGAAGCCAGAGTGGTTCTGAATTACTTCTATGTGGGCAGAAAACCAGGGTGCCTCCTGTTCCTGAAGACAACAGATTGGCTTACAGGATCCAGAAGAAATGGAGACAAGTGAGGGAAAGTGGCAAATCCAGGAGGAATGACTGGGAAACTGCCATCTTTATCCACACTAGTGTCAACATGGAGTGATGGCTTAGATGACTTTAAAATTCAATGGGTGAACAGTTACATTTAGAGAGTACAACAGATGGCTCTAGACATCAATTGCCAAGTAAAAGCCAACCTATGTTAAACACTGCAACCCAATCCTAAAGTATACGTACTCAGAACTAAGCCTCATTGAGTTTAATACACACCCAAAATGACAGGATTATTTATTTATTTATTTATTTAAACAAATTTATGTAACTGTCTGATTCACACATAAGTATTCCAGGCAGCTTGCAAAATCTGCAAAAAATCCACCATCCAGTCACACTATTATTATTTTATTATTATTATGGATCATCGCACAGTCGGCCAGATTTTGTCTACCTATCGAGTCCTTACCCAGGACCTGGGATAGGCAGATGTGAATGTTTGATGGTATTACAGGTATCGTCGCAGGATGGAAGCAGTTCCTAGTAAGGCTGCCTTTTGCAATTGACTAATAGCGAATTTGCCAATGCCAATGGTGTTCAAGTGGTGCTCCAGTTGTTTTGGGATTGCACCCAAGGAGTCTATTACTATTGGTACTACCCTTGCTAGCTTTTGCCACAGTCTTTCTATTTCTATTTGTAGGTCTTTGTATTTTTTTATCTTCTCCAGTTATTATTATTATTATTGTTGTTGTTGTTGTTGTTGTTGTTAATTGCGAAGTCGTGTCCAACCCATCGCGACCCCATGGACAACGTTCCTCCAGGTCTTCCTGTCCTCTACCATCTTCATTCTTATTATTATTATTATTAAATTATTATTAAATTCAGGCTTGCCTAAGCCACATCTATAATACTTGTGGGGCCATGTTGTTCAGATCCAATAACTAAGTAGCAGATCACCAATGGTCACTTATGCATTTACACACCTGTTTTTCAAGTGTACCCCTCTCCATTCTATCCAGAAGTGTCCTTAAACAAACAATTAAAAAGAAAAATGGTGAGATCCTAGCCTGAATAAAACCCTTTTGACAATATTCAAACAAAACGTGGCATATATTTCTGTATTGGAAGATTACACAAACTCTTATCATTTATATGAAAGATGTATACCCTGTTTCCCTAAAATAAGCCTCAGTTAAGATCATCAGCCAGACGGACGCATTTAGTACCATATTTTCTCCAAAATAAGATCTAAGTGGAAAATGAGCCCTAATGCTTCTTTTGGAGCAAAAATTAATATAGGACCCGATCTTATTTTTGGGGAAACATGGTATATATTTCTGTTTCTCAAAATGGACTCAAAAGGCCTTTTCAGTCACAAGACACTTCTGTGCACGTAGAAGCAGTGTGCAGGTAATAGAAAGCTTAATTGCCTCTTATGCTGAAACACACACTGGCAATTGTCTCCCAAGTTTTAAGAGTGCATGTTGCAGGTAACCATGTATTTCTTTGGGGATTTTTGGCTTTGTTAGCATGCACGCTTACCTTGGCAATCTCAAGTTTAGCATTAGTTCAGCACTAAAAATAGTTTAAAGTTGCCAAGAGGAGAGGGGGACATATGGGACCAGTTGGGGAATGTAGCAGGAAGCCAATGCTATACATACAAATTCAACCAGCAAAAACACAGATTATTCAGCCATATTCTCAGTGTTTTCATAAAGAGGATTTTTCAGAGTAGAGAGTTGCAAATAACTAAGTATCTCCAGGCAAAAGTTACCGTTTTTCCAGAGGAGTTCCTTCCATTCCTTTGGCAGTTTGATGGGAATGGCTCTGTTTAATCCAAAAAGAGAGATGTGGTTATGAGGGATAAATGTAAAAAATTTTCGCAGTGAGGAAAAAGAATCAATGACTGGCACAGAGAGCAATGTTTTTTCCTTTGTTTCTTAATGAGAAACTCTTCCTTTTCTCCATCTTCTGGAGATGGTTTTGATAAAGCTTATAAAAAGGTCTTATGGACCAAATCAAGCCTACCAGCCAGATGTTCCCTATCAGAACTGGAGGTGGAAAGAATCCCACTCAATACACCCATTTGGTTATCTCTATTTGACCCCCCTCACCAATAATTTTTCAAAAATCAATGCCACCCTTTTTTGTGATGTTGCTATATCACTGCCACATCTGCTGTGGCTCTTTGAGGCTGAATATATAATATTAAATCCTGGCTGCAGTAATGTGGTTTCCCTGAGTCAGTGTTTAAGGAAATGTTAGCTCTGGGGGACGTCCAGTTAGGCATCGCGATGTGACTGGCACAGGAAGATGGGGTTCCATCTTCCACATTCAATTTCACCCTGCTGGGGACCCTAAAAGGGTCAAAAGTCACCCTGGAGAGGCGATGAAGAAGAAGAGGACCTTCGTCAATTGTGGAGGGACAGCCCTTCTGCTGGATCTGAGGAAGTCCTCCAAACCGGTAGGGGAAAGATTGGCTATATTTTTATGGCCAGTCAGAAGCTCCTGACAACCGAAGATAAGCACTAACTAGCAATTTTTGAGCAATGTGGATGGAACTGGGTGAGATTTTATCCTCTTTTTATGACCTTAATACTACTTTCCTGGAAAAAAGAATGCCCAAAGCAAGAATCCTCTCTGATGAGAGAGGGAAGAGAAGTTTTTGCCCCGCTCCATCAGGAAAAGAAAAGTGGCAAATTAATTGCTTTGGAGAAAAAATAGAGAAAACTACAATTTCAGTTTGGAATTAATACAGATATAAAGCTTTGAAATTTGGGGACTAAATACCTTTGAGACTTTTTTTTAGAAAAGATATTTAAAAGTCTGCAAAATAGGCTTGGATTTGGAAACCTGGAAAGTGGTGTCAATGACATCTAGTGCCAAATCATGGCATTACAATTTATTATGCTTAAAGGAAACTTGGCTTGAAGACCAGACTTAGATAAGACTCTGTTGTTCCTGAAAACTTTCACTTTTGCAGACTGCAGCTGGAAAAAGGAAAAAAAAAAAACCTCTTGGGCTGCTTATCTGTGTTGGACTATAAAGACTACATACAAAAATAAAATGGGTGTTTCATACTTAGCCTCAAATGATAAAAAAAACAACTTTAACGCTTGTCTCCGAAGCCCCCAGCTTGATATACCAACAAGAAAATGTTAATGAATCTCAGAAAGAAATTCTTTCTATTTGAAATCAATCCAACAGACAATTGTTTCATTTCATGATGAGACTAAAAATAATGAAAATGAGATAAAAGAACAATTTTCTAAACTAAACTTACAAATCCAACAATGACTATAAAGAAGGAACTAGTAACTCAGAAAACAGAAGGAAAATTAGAAGAAACAAGATCTAAAGATGGAGGACCTGAAGGAAGGAATTAATAGACAGATACAGACAAATGAAAAATTAGAAGATGCGATGATAAAACCGGTAATGGAAAAGATATCTTACTTGTCAAGATCTCAACACACATTTGAGGATAAGGAAGAAGAGCTGATCGAATAGATGATAAAGCTGTTAGGAGAAATGCTGAATACTGACAAACAAGAAAGGAAAAGAAAAACTGAAGGAAAAGGATGGAGGCTGTTTAATGAATATAAATGGGTTGAGCATTCTTCCAAAAATATTTCAATCAAATTTTCTTCCTCGTTCCAAACAATATATACAATATATATATAATTAGAAGGATAGAATTTGTAACTAGGATATTATATTTTGTTATGAGATGGGAAATATGAAAATTCTAAAAGGGTTGAATAAGGGAAGATTTTGGTTACCCAAATATAATTTATTATGAGAAAATTATAAGCAATATATTTTGAACGTAGATGGGAACTTTTTTTTAAAAAAAGTGGGGAAAAACAGGATATTGATTGACCAAATGGATTTTAAGTGCAAATGCAATTGAGATATGTTCTGGCTAGAAAAGATATTATAAACTGACACTATGTATAATACCAGAAAAATGTGATGAAGATGTCTATACTTAATTGTATATGTATTAACAGTAACAAGAATTGTACTTACCCAATGTGGAAAAATGCATATCACCAGAAGAAGAGAGGATCAAGGAAGCACTGGATGGTGTAGTATTAGAACTAGACTGAGAAAGTTAGTATGTACCACTGAATTACCAGTGGACCCAGGCAACACATTGTTTATTAAGTAGTCATGATTGTAAAATTAGAAAATTAATAAAATATGTATATAAAAAGGAAATGTTAACTCTTCACTAAATCAATATATTGAGAGTTGTAGAAGTTTATTTTTTCATTATTCGTCTTTGAGAGATAATGGATTAATAAATTAATATAAGGATCTCTAGTAAAATACTTTAGCTTACCTTAATTAAAAGAATTATTAGAATAATAATAATCATTATAAATGTTGTCACCGAAAAAGCCAACAGCAAGTAAATAATGTAGACCTTGCCATATTGTGGAATTCCCTGCTTTGCTGTCTGTAAGGTTAAACAAAGAGAAGCAAAAGCCTTTATGTACTGCAACTTTTTCTTCATCCTGACTAATGATATAGTACTATAATGATATAGTACTCATCAGTATATATCAGACTGTTCTGTAACAGCTTAGTTCTCAGATAATGCTAAGCTAGAATTTGCTTAATTTGAATGTTTTAGCCCATATCATCACACCTATAAAAATTTAGCAACAACCAATCTGTAAACCCATATCTTGAAGTTAGTTTATTAATCCATAATGTTTTTATCAGGTTTTAAAATCTTGAACTTAGAGCCCTGGCTTATTACTGGTTTGTACTTTGCTATACCAGAGACCCAATTCATGGTAAACTCAAGGCAAGACAAAAGCAAGTTTCAGAATTTTTGTTCCCCTCCACACAGTTTTGTAACTTTCCCTAGCAACTTTTTCCCATCAGTTTTGTCTGCTGAATACCAGACAGATAGAAGAGTCTGAAGTCTGTCTGCCAAATCATCTATTATCCCCACACAACCTGACAAAATACCCATTGGATTATATCAGGAAAAAACCCTATAGGCATGTCTTATAAATGCAAGTTTATAATAAACCCACTTTGGAATTATTAAAGTACAGTGAATACGCAAGTCATATATTTTATATAAAAAAGTTTATAAAACATTAAAAAAAGTCTTCATAAATCACTGACCAAATGTAGTCCTATAAATATAGATGGGAAAAGTATTATTGCTGGTAGGACATGGCAGAAACCATACATGTCAGGGTAAAAAATATTTTTAAAAAGTACTCAACAATTAGGTTAAATAAGCAGTGATTATTTCTTTATGTGCAACACTGTGTATGCATATTACAAAAAATTCAATTAAACTAAATCTTATTTGGTATTTTTTAAATATAGATATCTACTTTTACGTATTGGGGTTCGTGGCATTGAAGCGACACACAAGTTGTTAACCAAGTTCTTTCTTTATTCGTTCGCAAAGTCAGGGAGAGTGCCTTGTCTGCCAGCTCACTTGCCAGGCTAGGCAGACCAGGACTTCTACTTAATGGTGCCTGGCCTGCCGGCCTGTCTGGTGGGCTCGATAGACCAGGACTTTGATTCCTTTGGATTCCAGGTGACCCACTCCGCAGCTGACTGGCTGGATCCTCTGAATCCCAGCCAGGTTTCCTCGGAGGGGTGGAAATCCCCAAGCCCAATGGTGGAGTGGAATTCTCCCAGTCCCCAATGGACTGCTCTTGGGAACATTGTCCCTCGAGCCCACGACCAGCATCGGAAGTGGCCTGCATTGCAGCAGTGCCCCAGTAGTTCCAGTCCCCCGTGTATGCAGCTGAGGTGCCAGAGTCAGGAGCCGCCTCTATGGCAAACCCCCTCTCAGGAGAATTCCTGTTTGGAGCACTTGCAGAACCCTGGGATGGCCCCCAATCTGTAGAGTTCTTGTTCGGAGCAATAGCTGAACCTTGAGGATGCCCTTGCTCATCCACTGGGACAGGAACAGCAACCTGCGAAAATCCACTGGCACTGTAAGTCTGTTTCCCAGGATTTTGACCTGAAGTGTGAGTTTGTTCATGGTCCCCCTCCCCCCCAAGAGCAGAACCAGGAGCAGAGATGTGGTTGGACAGCCGCCAATGCCATTGGTCAATGTGGTGCCGAAGGACGCGGCCATCTCCCAAAGTCACTTTGTATGATAGCGACCCCGAGACCTTGCAGACAACAGCAGTGACCCAAAGATGACCCGGGCTATAGTTTCTTGCCCAGATCAGATCGTCCACCTGAAGTCTCCTAGGTGCCCGTGGCTATGACACCTGTGAAGCCATCCGATCTGGGTGCAGTCTGTCCAACTTTGTGATGAGGCAGCAACCCCAGCGAAGTTCCGCTGGGTTCTTCCCTGTGGCAGTGCATGGTGTGGTGCAGTGTGCAAGAAGGAAATCAGCTAACCTGTGATGCCAGCTACCATACGTGAGTCTTTTGAGTGCATCCTTCATTGTGCATACCATCCTTTCTGCTTGCCCAGTGGTGGAAGGGTGGAAAGGTGCTGACATTGCATGCCTGATCAAGTTGGCCTGTAAGAAAGCCTGGAACTCAAGAGACATGAATTGAGGCCCATTGCCAGATAGGAGGACATCAGGAAGTCCATGAGTAGCGAAAATTCCTCTCAACACCTGGATGGTCCTAGCAGTATTAAGGACTGGAGACAGGGACAACCTCTAGCCACTTAGAGAGGCTATCAGTCAGGATAAGGAAGAATTACCCCTGAAAGGGCCCAGCATAATCTAAATGTACCCGTGACCAAGAGGTTTGTGTCTCCTCCCACCTGTGTACCGGGGCCTAAGGCATTTCAGGCCATGACTGTTGGCACACCTGACACCCGTGCACCCAGGCCACCAAACATGGTTGCGTGCAAGTGCTTTCATGCGCAAAATGCCCGGATGTCCCTCATGCAGAGAGGACAAGACTCTAGACCTCAGTGAGGCTGGGATAACTACTACCCCACAACAGGCACCCCTTAAATGTAGACAGTTCGTGTCTTCTTTGCCAGAAGCTTTGAAACGCAGCATCAGGACATGTGTCAGGCCATCCTGACAACACCCATGTCAGCATGCGTGTAAGCATGTGATCAGTGGCAGTTTCTGCAGCCACGTCCCTAGCATTGAAGGGAGATTCAGGCAGCTCCTGAATGGAGAGAATATTAACAGCAGGGGCAGGATCTGCATTGATTTGTGTGAGAGGTAGCCTATTGAGGCCATCTGCATGGCCCATTTCTTTCCCAGGTTTGTGAATAAGCATGTAATCATATGCTGACAGGAAAATGGACCACCTCAGCATAAGTGGGGAAATGATGTGTGGGGTTTGTTTGTTAGTAGTAAACAAACCCAGCAGTGGCTTATGGTCTATATAGACTGTGAAATGGTGGCCATATAAGAAATCATGAAATTTCTTTATACCAGCCACTATGGCCAAGCAGATGACAAAGTCCATCAGCCTTCAGGAGACTAAGTACTGCTCCTACTCCATAAGGGGATGCATCATATGCATTTGATGAGAGCAAGGCCTTGACCTCATTAAAGCTCTTGTCATGGACTTTAGTCCACTGCATGGAGCTTGCTTATCTAAGAGCCAGTGTAATGGCTCAGCCACTGCAGCCTTATGGGGAAGAACTGCGTGATAGAAATTGAGGAGTCCCAAGAAAGCCTGAAGCTCACTTTTAGACTTGGGACTTGGAGCCTCCTGAATGGCCTTTAGTTTGGATTCTGCAGGGTGGATGCCTTGGGCATCTATTCTAAATCCTAAAAATTCTGTGGAAGTGACTACAAACTTGCATTTGTCTTTTTTCAATTTGAGGCCCGCTTGGCGGAACCTCAATAATACAGCCCTTAACCTCTCTGCCAAATTCTGTGATGACTCCCCTGCAATGAGGACATCATCAAAGTAGGGGCAAACCCCAGGCATTCCTCTGAGCGTGTGTTCCACGACGCTCTGAAATCTACCAGGAGCAACATTCACCCCAAATTGTAACCTCTTTACCTTGAAAGCGCCTCTATAGGTCACTCTTGTTTGGGCCTCCACAGTTGCTTCGTCAACAGGTAACTGTTGATAGGCCTGTGCTAAATCAAGCTTTGCAAACAGCTTTCCCCCTTTGACTCACTACCGGTACAGGATATGCGTGTTGTTGCACAGCTGTATTCAGGGTGCATTTGTAGTTTGCGCAAATTCGGACTTCCCCGTTAGCCTTTAAAGGCATCACAAAGGGGGTTTCCCATGGACGTGAGTCCACCAGTGCCGAGATGCCTGCTGGAGCAGCTTGTCCAGCTCTGCATCAATTTTTCCCTTTAAGGAGAATGGCACCCTCCTGGGCTTGATTCTAATGGGTGTGATGGCTGGGTTTAATCGCAAGGAAATAGGAGGCCCCTTGTAGAACCCAAGCTCTGAGTTAAACACATCTGCAAACTCATTGCAGACTTCTGCAAGGCCTGTAGTTTGCAGACTATTTATGCCATTTACTTGGATTCCTAAGGCCTCAAATCACTCAAGTCCAATTAGACTTGTACACTCACTCCCAACAACCCCCACATCTAATAGACCCTGGAAAGTCTTATGCTGCACTTTGAGTGTAGCTTCTCCAAGTACTTTGACCCTTGAATTTTGAAAATCCATGAGGATTAAGTTAGATGGCCTGAGTTTGACTCTAAGACCACTACTGCTGCAAATCCTTTTAAAGTTATTGTGTGAAATGATCGATGGAGCGGACTCAGTGTCCAGCTCCATCGACAAGGGAACCCCTTGTAGCTTCACATCAACGCGAAGCTTCTTCTTAAAGGATTGTGTGTCCCTGTCCGCAAAATGTTTCTGCACGATGTGCAGAAACCCACCCTATGTTGGCTGGGGACCCTGGAAACTTTCTGAAGGAATTCTTCCCGAGGTTGCACCTGCTGGTGATCCAAACAGACAATGGCAATGTGGCCTTGCTTACCACATGCCCAACAAATGGCGGAGCGGAACCGGCAGTCTGAGTACTTGTGGCACCCTCCGCATCTGAGACACTGAAGGGCTGCCAGGGTCTTGACTGGCTTCTCGTGTGGCCTTTGTACTTCAGGCTGGTGAACTCTTCAGGATCCACATCCTGCACTTCTTGAGCGACCTCTTGATGGATGGACGCAACTGCTGTAGTGCTTTTGGCGAGTCGCAAGGCCTTCACAGTGCCACCTGCTGCTTCTTCAGCTGCAACTTCGCGTAAG